>NC_138230.1:1835228-1882728 GCF_964197995.2 Scardinius erythrophthalmus | reverse complement strand
AGCGCGCATTCGTCTCGGCGCCACTGAGTGTAAAAGCGCGCATTCGTCTCGGCGCCACTGAGTGTAAAAGCGCGCATTCGTCTCGGCGCCACTGAGTGTAAAAGCGCGCATTCGTCTCGGCGCCACTGAGTGTAAAAGCGCGCATTCGTCTCGGCGCCACTGAGTGTAAAAGCGCGCATTCGTCTCGGCGCCACTGAGTGTAAAAGCGCGCATTCGTCTCGGCGCCACTGAGTGTAAAAGCGCGCATTCGTCTCGGCGCCACTGAGTGTAAAAGCGCGCATTCGTCTCGGCGCCACTGAGTGTAAAAGCGCGCATTCGTCTCGGCGCCACTGAGTGTAAAAGCGCGCATTCGTCTCGGCGCCACTGAGTGTAAAAGCGCGCATTCGTCTCGGCGCCACTGAGTGTAAAAGCGCGCATTCGTCTCGGCGCCACTGAGTGTAAAAGCGCGCATTCGTCTCGGCGCCACTGAGTGTAAAAGCGCGCATTCGTCTCGGCGCCACTGAGTGTAAAAGCGCGCATTCGTCTCGGCGCCACTGAGTGTAAAAGCGCGCATTCGTCTCGGCGCCACTGAGTGTAAAAGCGCGCATTCGTCTCGGCGCCACTGAGTGTAAAAGCGCGCATTCGTCTCGGCGCCACTGAGTGTAAAAGCGCGCATTCGTCTCGGCGCCACTGAGTGTAAAAGCGCGCATTCGTCTCGGCGCCACTGAGTGTAAAAGCGCGCATTCGTCTCGGCGCCACTGAGTGTAAAAGCGCGCATTCGTCTCGGCGCCACTGAGTGTAAAAGCGCGCATTCGTCTCGGCGCCACTGAGTGTAAAAGCGCGCATTCGTCTCGGCGCCGCTGAGTGTAAAAGCGCGCATTCGTCTCGGCGCCGCTGAGTGTAAAAGCGCGCATTCGTCTCGGCGCCACTGAGTGTAAAAGCGCGCATTCGTCTCGGCGTCACTGAGTGTAAAAGCGCGCATTCGTCTCGGCGTCACTGAGTGTAAAAGCGCGCATTCGTCTCGGCGCCACTGAGTGCAAAAGCGCGCATTCGTCTCGGCGCCACTGAGTGCAAAAGCGCGCATTCGTCTCGGCGCCACTGAGTGCAAAAGCGCGCATTCGTCTCGGCGCCACTGAGTGCAAAAGCGCGCATTCGTCTCGGCGCCGCTGAGTGTAAAAGCGCGCATTCGTCTCGGCGCCGCTGAGTGTAAAAGCGCGCATTCGTCTCGGCGCCACTGAGTGTAAAAGCGCGCATTCGTCTCGGCGCCACTGAGTGTAAAAGCGCGCATTCGTCTCGGCGCCACTGAGTGTAAAAGCGCGCATTCGTCTCGGCGCCACTGAGTGTAAAAGCGCGCATTCGTCTCGGCGTCACTGAGTGTAAAAGCGCGCATTCGTCTCGGCGCCACTGAGTGTAAAAGCGCGCATTCGTCTCGGCGCCACTGAGTGTAAAAGCGCGCATTCGTCTCGGCGCCACTGAGTGTAAAAGCGCGCATTCGTCTCGGCGCCACTGAGTGTAAAAGCGCGCATTCGTCTCGGCGCCACTGAGTGTAAAAGCGCGCATTCGTCTCGGCGCCACTGAGTGTAAAAGCGCGCATTCGTCTCGGCGTCACTGAGTGTAAAAGCGCGCATTCGTCTCGGCGCCACTGAGTGTAAAAGCGCGCATTCGTCTCGGCGCCACTGAGTGTAAAAGCGCGCATTCGTCTCGGCGCCACTGAGTGTAAAAGCGCGCATTCGTCTCGGCGCCACTGAGTGTAAAAGCGCGCATTCGTCTCGGCGCCACTGAGTGTAAAAGCGCGCATTCGTCTCGGCGCCACTGAGTGTAAAAGCGCGCATTCGTCTCGGCGCCACTGAGTGTAAAAGCGCGCATTCGTCTCGGCGTCACTGAGTGTAAAAGCGCGCATTCGTCTCGGCGCCACTGAGTGTAAAAGCGCGCATTCGTCTCGGCGTCACTGAGTGTAAAAGCGCGCATTCGTCTCGGCGTCACTGAGTGTAAAAGCGCGCATTCGTCTCGGCGCCACTGAGTGTAAAAGCGCGCATTCGTCTCGGCGCCACTGAGTGTAAAAGCGCGCATTCGTCTCGGCGCCACTGAGTGTAAAAGCGCGCATTCGTCTCGGCGCCACTGAGTGTAAAAGCGCGCATTCGTCTCGGCGCCACTGAGTGTAAAAGCGCGCATTCGTCTCGGCGTCACTGAGTGTAAAAGCGCGCATTCGTCTCGGCGCCACTGAGTGTAAAAGCGCGCATTCGTCTCGGCGTCACTGAGTGTAAAAGCGCGCATTCGTCTCGGCGTCACTGAGTGTAAAAGCGCGCATTCGTCTCGGCGCCACTGAGTGTAAAAGCGCGCATTCGTCTCGGCGCCACTGAGTGTAAAAGCGCGCATTCGTCTCGGCGCCACTGAGTGTAAAAGCGCGCATTCGTCTCGGCGTCACTGAGTGTAAAAGCGCGCATTCGTCTCGGCGTCACTGAGTGTAAAAGCGCGCATTCGTCTCGGCGCCACTGAGTGTAAAAGCGCGCATTCGTCTCGGCGCCACTGAGTGTAAAAGCGCGCATTCGTCTCGGCGCCACTGAGTGTAAAAGCGCGCATTCGTCTCGGCGCCACTGAGTGTAAAAGCGTGCATTCGTCTCGGCGCCACTGAGTGTAAAAGCGCGCATTCGTCTCGGCGCCACTGAGTGTAAAAGCGCGCATTCGTCTCGGCGCCACTGAGTGTAAAAGCGCGCATTCGTCTCGGCGCCACTGAGTGTTAAAGCGCGCATTCGTCTCGGCGCCACTGAGTGTAAAAGCACGCATTCGTCTCGGCGCCACTGAGTGTAAAAGCGCGCATTCGTCTCGGCGCCACTGAGTGTAAAAGCGCGCATTCGTCTCGGCGCCACTGAGTGTAAAAGCGCGCATTCGTCTCGGCGCCACTGAGTGTAAAAGCGCGCATTCGTCTCGGCGCCACTGAGTGTAAAAGCGCGCATTCGTCTCGGCGCCACTGAGTGTAAAAGCGCGCATTCGTCTCGGCGCCACTGAGTGTAAAAGCGCGCATTCGTCTCGGCGTCACTGAGTGTAAAAGCGCGCATTCGTCTCGGCGCCACTGAGTGTAAAAGCGCGCATTCGTCTCGGCGCCACTGAGTGTAAAAGCGCGCATTCGTCTCGGCGCCACTGAGTGTAAAAGCGCGCATTCGTCTCGGCGCCACTGAGTGTAAAAGCGCGCATTCGTCTCGGCGTCACTGAGTGTAAAAGCGGGCATTCGTCTCGGCGCCACTGAGTGTAAAAGCGCGCATTCGTCTCGGCGCCACTGAGTGTAAAAGCGCGCATTCGTCTCGGCGCCACTGAGTGTAAAAGCGCGCATTCGTCTCGGCGCCAGTGAGTGTAAAAGCGCGCATTCGTCTCGGCGTCACTGAGTGTAAAAGCGCGCATTCGTCTCGGCGTCACTGAGTGTAAAAGCGCGCATTCGTCTCGGCGCCACTGAGTGTAAAAGCGCGCATTCGTCTCGGCGCCACTGAGTGTAAAAGCGCGCATTCGTCTCGGCGCCACTGAGTGTAAAAGCGTGCATTCGTCTCGGCGCCACTGAGTGTAAAAGCGTGCATTCGTCTCGGCGCCACTGAGTGTAAAAGCGCGCATTCGTCTCGGCGCCACTGAGTGTAAAAGCGTGCATTCGTCTCGGCGCCACTGAGTGTAAAAGCGCGCATTCGTCTCGGCGCCACTGAGTGTTAAAGCGCGCATTCGTCTCGGCGCCACTGAGTGTAAAAGCGCGCATTCGTCTCGGCGCCACTGAGTGTAAAAGCGCGCATTCGTCTCGGCGCCACTGAGTGTAAAAGCGCGCATTCGTCTCGGCGCCACTGAGTGTAAAAGCGCGCATTCGTCTCGGCGCCACTGAGTGTAAAAGCGCGCATTCGTCTCGGCGCCACTGAGTGTAAAAGCGCGCATTCGTCTCGGCGCCACTGAGTGTAAAAGCGCGCATTCGTCTCGGCGCCACTGAGTGTAAAAGCGTGCATTCGTCTCGGCGCCACTGAGTGTAAAAGCGCGCATTCGTCTCGGCGTCACTGAGTGTAAAAGCGCGCATTCGTCTCGGCGCCACTGAGTGTAAAAGCGCGCATTCGTCTCGGCGCCACTGAGTGTAAAAGCGCGCATTCGTCTCGGCGCCACTGAGTGTAAAAGCGCGCATTCGTCTCGGCGCCACTGAGTGTAAAAGCGCGCATTCGTCTCGGCGCCACTGAGTGTAAAAGCGCGCATTCGTCTCGGCGTCACTGAGTGTAAAAGCGGGCATTCGTCTCGGCGCCACTGAGTGTAAAAGCGCGCATTCGTCTCGGCGCCAGTGAGTGTAAAAGCGCGCATTCGTCTCGGCGTCACTGAGTGTAAAAGCGCGCATTCGTCTCGGCGCCACTGAGTGTAAAAGCGCGCATTCGTCTCGGCGCCACTGAGTGTAAAAGCGCGCATTCGTCTCGGCGCCACTGAGTGTAAAAGCGCGCATTCGTCTCGGCGTCACTGAGTGTAAAAGCGCGCATTCGTCTCGGCGCCACTGAGTGTAAAAGCGGGCATTCGTCTCGGCGTCACTGAGTGTAAAAGCGCGCATTCGTCTCGGCGTCACTGAGTGTAAAAGCGCGCATTCGTCTCGGCGCCACTGAGTGTAAAAGCGCGCATTCGTCTCGGCGCCACTGAGTGTAAAAGCGGGCATTCGTCTCGGCGTCACTGAGTGTAAAAGCGCGCATTCGTCTCGCCGTCACTGAGTGTAAAAGCGCGCATTCGTCTCGGCGCCACTGAGTGTAAAAGCGCGCATTCGTCTCGGCGCCACTGAGTGTAAAAGCGCGCATTCGTCTCGGCGCCACTGAGTGTAAAAGCGCGCATTCGTCTCGGCGCCACTGAGTGTAAAAGCGCGCATTCGTCTCGGCGCCACTGAGTGTAAAAGCGCGCATTCGTCTCGGCGCCACTGAGTGTAAATGCGCGCATTCGTCTCGGCGCCACTGAGTGTAAAAGCGCGCATTCGTCTCGGCGCCACTGAGTGTAAAAGCGCGCATTCGTCTCGGCGCCACTGAGTGTAAAAGCGCGCATTCGTCTCGGCGCCACTGAGTGTAAAAGCGCGCATTCGTCTCGGCGCCACTGAGTGTAAAAGCGCGCATTCGTCTCGGCGCCACTGAGTGTAAAAGCGTGCATTCGTCTCGGCGCCACTGAGTGTAAAAGCGCGCATTCGTCTCGGCGTCACTGAGTGTAAAAGCGCGCATTCGTCTCGGCGCCACTGAGTGTAAAAGCGTGCATTCGTCCCGGCGCCACTGAGTGTAAAAGCGCGCATTCGTCTCGGCGCCACTGAGTGTAAAAGCGCGCATTCGTCTCGGCGCCACTGAGTGTAAAAGCGCGCATTCGTCTCGGCGCCACTGAGTGTAAAAGCGCGCATTCGTCTCGGCGCCACTGAGTGTAAAAGCGCGCATTCGTCTCGGCGCCACTGAGTGTAAAAGCGCGCATTCGTCTCGGCGCCACTGAGTGTAAAAGCGTGCATTCGTCTCGGCGCCACTGAGTGTAAAAGCGCGCATTCGTCTCGGCGTCACTGAGTGTAAAAGCGCGCATTCGTCTCGGCGTCACTGAGTGTAAAAGCGCGCATTCGTCTCGGCGTCACTGAGTGTAAAAGCGCGCATTCGTCTCGGCGTCACTGAGTGTAAAAGCGCGCATTCGTCTCGGCGCCACTGAGTGTAAAAGCGCGCATTCGTCTCGGCGCCACTGAGTGTAAAAGCGCGCATTCGTCTCGGCGCCAGTGAGTGTAAAAGCGCGCATTCGTCTCGGCGTCACTGAGTGTAAAAGCGCGCATTCGTCTCGGCGCAACTGAGTGTAAAAGCGCGCATTCGTCTCGGCGCCACTGAGTGTAAAAGCGCGCATTCGTCTCGGCGCCACTGAGTGTAAAAGCGCGCATTCGTCTCGGCGCCACTGAGTGTAAAAGCGCGCATTCGTCTCGGCGCCACTGAGTGTAAAAGCGCGCATTCGTCTCGGCGCCACTGAGTGTAAAAGCGCGCATTCGTCTCGGCGCCACTGAGTGTAAAAGCGCGCATTCGTCTCGGCGCCACTGAGTGTAAAAGCGCGCATTCGTCTCGGCGTCACTGAGTGTAAAAGCGCGCATTCGTCTCGGCGCCACTGAGTGTAAAAGCGCGCATTCGTCTCGGCGCCACTGAGTGTAAAAGCGCGCATTCGTCTCGGCGTCACTGAGTGTAAAAGCGCGCATTCGTCTCGGCGCCACTGAGTGTAAAAGCGGGCATTCGTCTCGGCGTCACTGAGTGTAAAAGCGCGCATTCGTCTCGGCGCCACTGAGTGTAAAAGCGCGCATTCGTCTCGGCGCCACTGAGTGTAAAAGCGCGCATTCGTCTCGGCGCCACTGAGTGTAAAAGCGCGCATTCGTCTCGGCGCCACTGAGTGTAAAGCGCGCATTCGTCTCGGCGCCACTGAGTGTAAAAGCGGGCATTCGTCTCGGCGTCACTGAGTGTAAAAGCGCGCATTCGTCTCGCCGTCACTGAGTGTAAAAGCGCGCATTCGTCTCGGCGCCACTGAGTGTAAAAGCGCGCATTCGTCTCGGCGCCACTGAGTGTAAAAGCGCGCATTCGTCTCGGCGCCACTGAGTGTAAAAGCGCGCATTCGTCTCGGCGCCACTGAGTGTAAAAGCGCGCATTCGTCTCGGCGCCACTGAGTGTAAAAGCGCGCATTCGTCTCGGCGCCACTGAGTGTAAATGCGCGCATTCGTCTCGGCGCCACTGAGTGTAAAAGCGCGCATTCGTCTCGGCGCCACTGAGTGTAAAAGCGCGCATTCGTCTCGGCGCCACTGAGTGTAAAAGCGCGCATTCGTCTCGGCGCCACTGAGTGTAAAAGCGCGCATTCGTCTCGGCGCCACTGAGTGTAAAAGCGCGCATTCGTCTCGGCGCCACTGAGTGTAAAAGCGTGCATTCGTCTCGGCGCCACTGAGTGTAAAAGCGCGCATTCGTCTCGGCGTCACTGAGTGTAAAAGCGCGCATTCGTCTCGGCGCCACAGAGTGTAAAAGCGTGCATTCGTCCCGGCGCCACTGAGTGTAAAAGCGCGCATTCGTCTCGGCGCCACTGAGTGTAAAAGCGCGCATTCGTCTCGGCGCCACTGAGTGTAAAAGCGCGTATTCGTCTCGGCGCCACTGAGTGTAAAAGCGCGCATTCGTCTCGGCGCCACTGAGTGTAAAAGCGCGCATTCGTCTCGGCGCCACTGAGTGTAAAAGCGCGCATTCGTCTCGGCGCCACTGAGTGTAAAAGCGCGCATTCGTCTCGGCGCCACTGAGTGTAAAAGCGTGCATTCGTCTCGGCGCCACTGAGTGTAAAAGCGCGCATTCGTCTCGGCGTCACTGAGTGTAAAAGCGCGCATTCGTCTCGGCGTCACTGAGTGTAAAAGCGCGCATTCGTCTCGGCGTCACTGAGTGTAAAAGCGCGCATTCGTCTCGGCGTCACTGAGTGTAAAAGCGCGCATTCGTCTCGGCGCCACTGAGTGTAAAAGCGCGCATTCGTCTCGGCGCCACTGAGTGTAAAAGCGCGCATTCGTCTCGGCGCCACTGAGTGTAAAAGCGTGCATTCGTCTCGGCGTCACTGAGTGTAAAAGCGTGCATTCGTCTCGGCGTCACTGAGTGTAAAAGCGTGCATTCGTCTCGGCGCCACTGAGTGTAAAAGCGTGCATTCGTCTCGGCGTCACTGAGTGTAAAAGCGTGCATTCGTCTCGGCGCCACTGAGTGTAAAAGCGCGCATTCGTCTCGGCGTCACTGAGTGTAAAAGCGTGCATTCGTCTCGGCGTCACTGAGTGTAAAAGCGCGCATTCGTCTCGGCGTCACTGAGTGTAAAAGCGTGCATTCGTCTCGGCGTCACTGAGTGTAAAAGCGCGCATTCGTCTCGGCGTCACTGAGTGTAAAAGCGCGCATTCGTCTCGGCGCCACTGAGTGTAAAAGCGTGCATTCGTCTCGGCGCCACTGAGTGTAAAAGCGCGCATTCGTCTCGGCGTCACTGAGTGTAAAAGCGCGCATTCGTCTCGGCGTCACTGAGTGTAAAAGCGCGCATTCGTCTCGGCGTCACTGAGTGTAAAAGCGCGCATTCGTCTCGGCGCCACTGAGTGTAAAAGCGCGCATTCGTCTCGGCGCCACTGAGTGTAAAAGCGCGCATTCGTCTCGGCGTCACTGAGTGTAAAAGCGCGCATTCGTCTCGGCGCCACTGAGTGTAAAAGCGCGCATTCGTCTCGTGTCACTGAGTGTAAAAGCGCGCATTCGTCTCGGCGCCACTGAGTGTAAAAGCGCGCATTCGTCTCGGCGCCACTGAGTGTAAAAGCGTGCATTCGTCTCGGCGCCACTGAGTGTAAAAGCGTGCATTCGTCTCGGCGCCACTGAGTGTAAAAGCGTGCATTCGTCTCGGCGTCACTGAGTGTAAAAGCGCGCATTCGTCTCGGCGTCACTGAGTGTAAAAGCGCGCATTCGTCTCGGCGCCACTGAGTGTAAAAGCGCGCATTCGTCTCGGCGCCACTGAGTGTAAAAGCACGCATTCGTCTCGGCGCCACTGAGTGTAAAAGCGTGCATTCGTCTCGGCGCCACTGAGTGTAAAAGCGCGCATTCGTCTCGGCGCCACTGAGTGTAAAAGCGCGCATTCGTCTCGGCGCCACTGAGTGTAAAAGCGCGCATTCGTCTCGGCGCCACTGAGTGTAAAAGCGCGCATTCGTCTCGGCGTCACTGAGTGTAAAAGCGCGCATTCGTCTCGGCGCCACTGAGTGTAAAAGCACGCATTCGTCTCGGCGCCACTGAGTGTAAAAGCGTGCATTCGTCTCGGCGTCACTGAGTGTAAAAGCGCGCATTCGTCTCGGCGCCACTGAGTGTAAAAGCGCGCATTCGTCTCGGCGCCACTGAGTGTAAAAGTGCGCATTCGTCTCGGCGCCACTGAGTGTAAAAGCGCGCATTCGTCTCGGCGCCACTGAGTGTAAAAGCGCGCATTCGTCTCGGCGCCACTGAGTGTAAAAGCGCGCATTCGTCTCGGCGCCACTGAGTGTAAAAGCGCGCATTCGTCTCGGCGTCACTGAGTGTAAAAGCGCGCATTCGTCTCGGCGCCACTGAGTGTAAAAGCGCGCATTCGTCTCGGCGCCACTGAGTGTAAAAGCGTGCATTCGTCTCGGCGCCACTGAGTGTAAAAGCGTGCATTCGTCTCGGCGCCACTGAGTGTAAAAGCGCGCATTCGTCTCGGCGCCACTGAGTGTAAAAGCGCGCATTCGTCTCGGCGTCACTGAGTGTAAAAGCGCGCATTCGTCTCGGCGCCACTGAGTGTAAAAGCGCGCATTCGTCTCGGCGCCACTGAGTGTAAAAGCGTGCATTCGTCTCGGCGCCACTGAGTGTAAAAGCGCGCATTCGTCTCGGCGCCACTGAGTGTAAAAGCGCGCATTCGTCTCGGCGCCACTGAGTGTAAAAGCGTGCATTCGTCTCGGCGCCACTGAGTGTAAAAGCGCGCATTCGTCTCGGCGCCACTGAGTGTAAAAGCGCGCATTCGTCTCGGCGCCACTGAGTGCAAAAGCGCGCATTCGTCTCGGCGCCACTGAGTGTAAAAGCGCGCATTCGTCTCGGCGTCACTGAGTGTAAAAGCGCGCATTCGTCTCGGCGTCACTGAGTGTAAAAGCGCGCATTCGTCTCGGCGCCACTGAGTGTAAAAGCGCGCATTCGTCTCGGCGCCACTGAGTGTAAAAGCGCGCATTCGTCTCGGCGCCACTGAGTGTAAAAGCGCGCATTCGTCTCGGCGCCACTGAGTGTAAAAGCGCGCATTCGTCTCGGCGCCACTGAGTGTAAAAGCGCGCATTCGTCTCGGCGCCACTGAGTGTAAAAGCGTGCATTCGTCTCGGCGCCACTGAGTGTAAAAGCGCGCATTCGTCTCGGCGCCACTGAGTGTAAAAGCGTGCATTCGTCTCGGCGTCACTGAGTGTAAAAGCGTGCATTCGTCTCGGCGCCACTGAGTGCAAAAGCGCGCATTCGTCTCGGCGCCACTGAGTGTAAAAGCGCGCATTCGTCTCGGCGCCACTGAGTGTAAAAGCGCGCATTCGTCTCGGCGCCACTGAGTGTAAAAGCGTGCATTCGTCTCGGCGCCACTGAGTGTAAAAGCGCGCATTCGTCTCGGCGCCACTGAGTGTAAAAGCGCGCATTCGTCTCGGCGCCACTGAGTGTAAAAGCGCGCATTCGTCTCGGCGCCACTGAGTGTAAAAGCGCGCATTCGTCTCGGCGCCACTGAGTGTAAAAGCGCGCATTCGTCTCGGCGTCACTGAGTGTAAAAGCGCGCATTCGTCTCGGCGCCACTGAGTGTAAAAGCGCGCATTCGTCTCGGCGCCACTGAGTGTAAAAGCGCGAAAGGCGAAGCTTGAATGTCCAGGTTTGTCCCTCTTTGGCTGATGTACTTTCAAGATGGAGGCGCAACATGGCTGCCGCCACTCGAGTTTGACTCGCTCGTGTGTATTCTAAATGGCAGATTCTACACTTACGAGAACACTTGATTAGTTGGTGGAAGTAAATACACATGATTGAGCACATATCATTGTGAAAGAAAGTGTTTTTTGTGAAAGAATCAGCTTAACATATAACACAGTGTAGCGTTAAGCTGGACTGAGCCGCTCTTCTCTCCTGTGAGCTCTGTAAAGCTGCTCGGAAACACTCTGGATAAATAAAGCTGACTAGACTTGACACACACACCATCACTAACACACACACACCCCATCACTAACACACACAGCGAGTTCACACACACACACACACACACACACACACACACCCAATCACTAACACACACTGCGAGTTCACACACACACACACACACACACACACACACACACACACACACACACACACCATCACTAACACACACAGCGAGTTCACACACACACACACACACACACACACACACCCCATCACTAACACACACTGCGAGTTCACACACACACACACACACACACACACACACACACACACACACACACACACACACACACACACACCATCACTAACACACACAGCGAGTTCACACATACACACACACACACACACACACACCATCACTAACACACACAGCGAGTTCACACACACACACACACACACACACACACACCATCACTAACACACACAGCGAGTTCACACACACACACACACACACACACACACACACACACACACACACACCCCATCACTAACACACACTGCGAGTTCACACACACACACACACACACACACACACACACCATCACTAACACACACAGCGAGTTCACACATACACACACACACACACACACACACACATGTCTGGTTCACTATCTTTGTGGGGACTCTCCATAGACGTAATGGTTTTTATACTGTACAAACTGTATATTCTATCCCCTTACACTAACCCTATCCCTAAACCTACCCATCACAGGAGACATTCTGCATTTTTACATTTTCAAAAAAACTAATTCTGTATGATTTATAAGCTTTTGTACCCATGGGGACCTCGATTTAGGTCCCCACGGTGACACGAGTCCCCATGAGTCTGTGTGCATTCAGGTTTAAGTCCCCACCGGTGTAGAAAAACATGTGCACCCCATCACTAACACACACAGCGAGTTCACACACACACACACACACTGGTTGAGGTGAGTTCAGTGTTTACCCGAGTCCAGCGAGATCCGACACCAGATTCCCCAGCGCCGCCGCTGAAACACAGTCACTGAGAGTCAGTCTTCAGTCATACAGCATCACATATAACAATGAAGACCAACACTCTAATTACACTTTAATTACACTTTAATTACACTCTAATGAAAATCACAACTCAAATTACACATTTAAACCCTAAATCTGCTTTATTTTGTGTGTGTGAGTACATAAGTGTGAGAATGAGTCTGAGTCTGAGTGCGTGTGCGCGAGTATGCGAGTGAGTGAGTGTGTGTACTTGTGTATGTGTGTGTGTGTGTATGTGTGTGTGTGGCTACTTGAATGACACTCCATTTGACACGGTTTCTGTTCCGCAATCAGAGGCTGTTGTGCGCTGGGCTGACGTTAGCAGGTTCTAATCTGCGGGTAGTTAGCGTTACAGGTGCTGTGTGTAGCTCTGGCTGTGTGCATATAACACAAGTGAACAGGCCATAACGGACACACAAGACTAACATCACATTATCACACCAAGCACTCTCAGTCACTAATGGCCCGTTCCATAGAGACAGGGGATCCAAACACGTGCAAAAATCTAAATTCAAGATACAATTTCAAGAATTTTATCCAAACTTTAAGCACTTTTCAAACCTTGAAAACACAACATCAAAATTCAAGCACCCGTACGAACCCTGTGTGTGAGTGTTAGAGTGTGTGTGTGTGTTAGAGAGTGTGTGTGTGTGTGTGTGTGTGTGTGTGTGTGTGTGTGTGTGTGTGTGTGTGTGTGTGTGTGTGTGTGAATACCTGCCATGGTTGATATTCCCAGTGTCAGTCCGATGGACATTTCTATTTGAGTTCCCTTTAAAACAGCAGGAAACGCATCATCACAGACGAACACAAACATAAAACAGCATTTAATAACACAAGTTCTCAAAAACTGGTCGAGTATGATGTTCTACAGGGTGGGCCATATATATGGATACACCATAATAACATGGGAATGGTTGGTGATATTAAAGTCCTGTTTGTGGAACATTAGTATATGTGAGGGGGCAAACTCCTCAAGATGGGTGGTGACCATGGTGGCCATTTAGAAGTCGGCCATCTTGGATACAACTTTTGTTTTTTCAATAGGAAGAGGGCCATGTGACACATCAAACTAATTGGTAATGTCACAAGAAAAACAATGGTGTGCTTGGTTTCAACGTAACTTTATTCGTTCATGAGTTATTTACAAGTTTCTGACCACTTATAAAATGTGTTCAATGTGCTGCCCATTGTGTTGGATTGTCAATGCAACCCTGTTCTCCCACTCTTCACACACTGATAGCAACACCGCAGGAGAAATGCCAGCACAGGCATCCAGTATCCGTAGTTTCAGGTGCTGCACATCTTGTATCTTCACACCATAGACAATTGCCTTCAGATGACCCCAAAGATAAAAGTCTAAGGGGGTCAGATCGGGAGACCTTGGGGGCCATTCAGTGTGTGAAGAGTGGGAGAACAGGGTTGCATTGACAATCCAACACAATGGGCAGCACATTGAACACATTTATAAGTGGTCAGAAACTTGTAAATAACTAATGAACGAATAAAGTTACATTGAAACCAAGCACACCATTGTTTTTCTTGTGACATTACCAATAAGTTTGATGTGTCACATGGCCCTCTTCCTATTGAAAAAACAAAAGTTGTATCCAAGATGGCCGACTTCTAAATGGCCACCATGGTCACCACCCATCTTGAGGAGTTTGCCCCCTCACATATACTAATGTGCCACAAACAGGACTTTAATATCACCAACCATTCCCATGTTATACGGTGTATCCATATAAATGGGCCACCCTGTAGTGTCATAATTCATCATATTTTACCATTATTATCATTCACTGAATAATAATCAATCAAAGACGGCTGATGTTAAGCTGGAAGCCTCTGATAATGATGTGTGCTCAGTTATGGATCATAATGCTCGTGTGTGCTCAGTTATGGATCATAATGCTCGTGTGTGCTCAGTTATGGATCATAATGCTCGTGTGTGCTCAGTTATGGATCATAATGCTCGTGTGTGCTCAGTTATGGATCATAATGCTCGTGTGTGCTCAGTTATGGATCATAATGCTCGTGTGTGCTCAGTTATGGATCATAATGCTCGTGTGTGCTCAGTTATGGATCATAATGCTCGTGTGTGCTCAGTTATGGATCATAATGCTCGTGTGTGCTCAGTTATGGATCATAATGCTCGTGTTTGCTCAGTTATGGATCATAATGCTCGTGTGTGCTCAGTTATGGATCATAATGCTGTGTGTGCTCAGTTATGGATCATAATGCTCGTGTGTGCTCAGTTATGGATCATAATGCTCGTGTGTGCTCAGTTATGGATCATAATGCTCGTGTGTGCTCAGTTATGGATCATAATGCTCGTGTGTGCTCAGTTATGGATCATAATGCTCGTGTGTGCTCAGTTATGGATCATAATGCTGGTGTGTGCTCAGTTATGGATCATAATGCTCGTGTGTGCTCAGTTATGGATCATAATGCTCGTGTGTGCTCAGTTATGGATCATAATGCTCGTGTGTGCTCAGTTATGGATCATAATGCTCGTGTGTGCTCAGTTATGGATCATAATGCTGTGTGTGCTCAGTTATGGATCATAATGCTTGTGTGTGCTCAGTTATGGATCATAATGCTCGTGTGTGCTCAGTTATGGATCATAATGCTCGTGTGTGCTCAGTTATGGATCATAATGCTCGTGTGTGCTCAGTTATGGATCATAATGCTCGTGTGTGCTCAGTTATGGATCATAATGCTCGTGTGTGCTCAGTTATGGATCATAATGCTCGTGTGTGCTCAGTTATGGATCATAATGCTCGTGTGTGCTCAGTTATGGATCATAATGCTCGTGTGTGCTCAGTTATGGATCATAATGCTCGTGTTTGCTCAGTTATGGATCATAATGCTCGTGTGTGCTCAGTTATGGATCATAATGCTCGTGTGTGCTCAGTTATGGATCATAATGCTGTGTGTGCTCAGTTATGGATCTTAATGCTGTGTGTGCTCAGTTATGGATCATAATGCTCGTGTTTGCTCAGTTATGGATCATAATGCTCGTGTGTGCTCAGTTATGGATCATAATGCTCGTGTTTGCTCAGTTATGGATCATAATGCTCGTGTGTGCTCAGTTATGGATCATAATGCTCGTGTTTGCTCAGTTATGGATCATAATGCTGTGTGTGCTCAGTTATGGATCATAATGCTGTGTGTGCTCAGTTATGGATCATAATGCTCGTGTGTGCTCAGTTATGGATCATAATGCTCGTGTGTGCTCAGTTATGGATCATAATGCTCATATTTGCTCAGTTATGGATCATAATGCTGTGTGTGCTCAGTTATGGATCATAATGCTCGTGTGTGCTCAGTTATGGATCATAATGCTGTGTGTGCTCAGTTATGGATCATAATGCTGTGTGTGCTCAGTTATGGATCATAATGCTCGTGTTTGCTCAGTTATGGATCATAATGCTCGTGTGTGCTCAGTTATGGATCATAATGCTCGTGTTTGCTCAGTTATGGATCATAATGCTCGTGTGTGCTCAGTTATGGATCATAATGCTCGTGTTTGCTCAGTTATGGATCATAATGCTCGTGTTTGCTCAGTTATGGATCATAATGCTGTGTGTGCTCAGTTATGGATCATAATGCTCGTGTTTGCTCAGTTATGGATCATAATGCTCGTGTGTGCTCAGTTATGTTATGGATCATAATGCTCGTGTTTGCTCAGTTATGTTATGGATCATAATGCTCGTGTTTGCTCAGTTATGGATCATAATGCTGTGTGTGCTCAGTTATGGATCATAATGCTCGTGTTTGCTCAGTTATGGATCATAATGCTCGTGTGTGCTCAGTTATGTTATGGATCATAATGCTCGTGTGTGCTCAGTTATGTTATGGATCATAATGCTCGTGTTTGCTCAGTTATGGATCATAATGCTCGTGTGTGCTCAGTTATGGATCATAATGCTCGTGTTTGCTCAGTTATGGATCATAATGCTGTGTGTGCTCAGTTATGGATCATAATGCTCGTGTTTGCTCAGTTATGGATCATAATGCTCGTGTGTGCTCAGTTATGGATCATAATGCTCGTGTTTGCTCAGTTATGGATCATAATGCTCGTGTGTGCTCAGTTATGGATCATAATGCTCGTGTTTGCTCAGTTATGGATCATAATGCTGTGTGTGCTCAGTTATGGATCATAATGCTGTGTTTGCTCAGTTATGGATCATGATGATGCAGTGACTCACGGCGGCGATCATGATGGCGTTGTCCAGGAACCCGAAGCCCACGAAGGGAATGGCGTTGTGCAGCAGAACTGCAGATGTAATACGAGTGTGTGTTAGTAACAGCTCATGTGTGTACAGATGACATGTGTTCGCTTTACCTCATGATTTCTCTTTAAAGGGGTCATATAACGGCACATGCACTTCTACAAGCTGACTGTACTGAAGTGTGTGTTGGCAGTGCCTGTACACAACCATCATAATATGATACAAATCCATCCAGTGTTTTTTTTTAATCTTCTTATATGTTCCCCCGTCTCAAATCTAGTGACGTCACACGGTCGGACGCCCCGCCCACGATTGTTGATTGACAGCAGCGTTTCAACACAGACCCGCCCTCACTCGTGAGTGAGCTGTCAATCATAGTCCGCATTGTTGATACGCTGGAGCGCTGTCTCTGAGCAGAATGGCTCTAAGCGAGTGTGGTGTTCTGTTCTTGGGTGTAATGAGGAACACAGCATCATTCTGATGTTCCTGAACCCGAACCGCTGAAGACACAGCGGCTGAGTTTGTTTTCGAAGGGAATATTCCCCACGATCTATGTCAATGCTTTCATGTTTGCGCGAATCATTTCACACACCAGACTGCTTTACACACGAGGGTCAGTAAAGCTGGTTTTGCTGAGAAACATTCCCGCCGTGACCTCATGTGAGTGCTTCAGCCCTGCATAGATGACGTTACGCATCACGGACAAGCCTAAAGTAAGGTACAAAGTGGCATTACGTTAACCAACCATTCAGAAGCGTCCTGTTCGAGCCCTAACTGTAGAACTTCGGGGGCGTCATCTTGTTCCGGGTCCGATGCGGTTCAAACTGATACGGTTGCAGTGTGCTCAGAGACTCCCGCTGCCATTCTCCAAAATATACCCTCAACTGTTGTCAAGGCAACACTCCAGTGTGTTGTCGAAACGCCCACCGAGCAGAGGGGCGGAGTCAGCAGAGCTCATTATCATTTAAAGACACATGCACTGAAACGGCGTGCTGAAAACAGAGCTGTGTTTGACCAGGTAAAATAAGAGTTTTCTTACAATACTAATGAGAATTTTTAATGAAAGTATATTACAAACTTTTAATTTAGACCCTAAAGAATCATATTAGCTTGTACACAAATGGCATTATATGACCCCTGTAAAGCTTTATTAAGAGAAGCGTCTCTCGGACCCGAGATGCAGACTAGCGTGCGCTTTACTCTCGGTGTGCGATACACATCTCACAGTTTCCGACTGGAATCATGGCTTTTGTCCCTATATAAATAAACACACAAAAAAAATAATAATAATTTGAACTCACTGTATCTGAACTGAGCCGATGTCAGCGGAGCCGATTCCTCAGAGTCTGAAACACACACACACACACACACACACACGTCAGAATCGCGTATGATTGATTGACTTCTGTGGCTGTTCATAAACATTTATGGTTATGATAAATAATATATCATCTGTTATTGCTAAAAACTCAAACTATATTTGCTTAAAAAATGTCTTAAAAGTGCCCAGCAAACATTTGGACGTTTAATGACCGTTGAAAAGACGTCCGACAGAGATGTCCCGTTATGGTTGAAAAATAGTTCCAAAATGAAAGTTGAACCGACGTCTTTGACGTCGTCTGGCCGTGAATTCCACGTCTCCTCTGCGCGTCCCTGGACGTCTAAATGCGTCGTCATGTGTTTAAATGTGTTGCTGCATAATTTAAGTGTATATATAAGCCTGCATATAAAATAATCACACACCTATTGTGTAACATCGTGAAAGGCAATCAAGTCTTGAGGTTTACACATCTTGACAAGGTTCTAAAAAGGTCCAAAATTGGTCCAGTCAGACCTGAACGTCAATAAAACATTTTGATCACGTGTACATCAAAAACAATAACACATTATTTGTGGACATAAGCAAAAAAGAAGCATGTTCTTCTGATTAAGCACAACATTTTATTGATCTTGAACAGCCAAAATTTCTCTTTATTTTTTTCAATGTTTAACATTTCGTGAGCTTAGAATTATAAAGTTCTATCTCCACTTTTGGTCGAAATTGAGTTTTTGACAATCTGATCCATTAGGTGTTTATTAATGCCTGTGTGGTGTTATTTTTGTAAAAAAATATTTTGTTAGTAGTTATTACTAAAATAAAAAGGTTCCATCTCACAAAACATAAACCGAGTTTAAAAACTTTGATCCTCAATAAACTACAATAAACGGATATAGAACCTTATACTTCTAAGCTCTCGATTTGTTAACCAAACTAAAATACCAATTGCAAAATACTGAATTATTATATAAAGATAGTTCACCCAAAAATGAAAATTATGTAATTTACTCACCAAATTCCAAACCTGTATGAGTTTCTTTCTTCTGCTGAACACAAAAGAAGATATTTTGAAGAATGTTTGTAACCAAGCAAATAGAGCATCCACTGACTACCATTGTTGGAGAAAAAATGATTATTAATGGGAAGCGACATCTGCTTGGTTACAAACATTCTTCCAAACATCTTTGTGTTTAGCATAACATAGAAAGGTATACAGGTTTGAAACATGAGGTTGAGTAAATGATGACAATTTTCATTTTTGGGTGAACTATCCCTTAAACACATTGTTTGGCTCATTTGTTGTATCCCCAGCTCTTCCTGGAGCGTGTTTCAGGTGTTCTGCCATTGCTGCATCAATTTCAGAGTCTGTAGCATGTGGGCTCCACCTCTTCACATCATCTAAGGGAAGAGAATATATTTCTTTTTAAAATAAATAAAAATTAAAAATTTGAGGTAAATGACATGCACTTATTTTCAAAATATTTTTATGGTCTTCAGCTAAATTAAAAAAAAAAAACATGGAACAAGATGAATGAATCATGAATGAAACATTAGAAAAAGGTAATCAACATGCATTACATTTTATTTTATTGTATAAAAGATGTTCTGCTTTAAATTGGTGTTGGGGGGGTGGGGGGAACAGCATTTGTCCCCTGCCTCTTCAATACCACTGTGGTGCCCTTGACAAAGACCCTTAACTAGGTGTGTAACAGTGAGAAAGTGAACAGGACATTTCTGATAAAGACAGGTGGGCTGTGATGTCCCCTGAATAGACATGTTTAGCAATTCTAAAATTACAAATATATTTTTAAAGCAGTTTCTGAAAACATACATGTTCAAATCCAGCTAAACATTTCATTCTACTTCAGATAATTTACTTTCTGAAAGAAACTCTCAAAAGGCTACATGAAGAATTTACAGTAATAACTTTGACTGTATCATTAAACATACTTTATACTATGGTATACCGTTGTATAAGTTCAAAGTAACTTTTAGCCTACTAGCTAATTTTAGCCAAACTCAGTTAGCCAATTTCAGTTGACAATGTGGGCATCATTTCTTTCGGTTCATTCATATCAAACAAGTAAAACTCTAGCACGTGAATCTAATAATACAAAATGTACGTACCCAACAGTAGATTTCTAATAATATGGACCTCAATTCCTCCTCTCTTCGTGGTTATTCAAACTTCAGTGTTCCGGAGTGAGTCTATGGGGAAAACGCGTTAACATCTCGTGAGATAATCTAACCTATCGCGGGATTTGGTAATGTCGGGAGATCTTTTGTTACATCTTGGCAGCACAGTTTTGGACATAAATGGTGACCAGATATATTTCTGTTTTACATGTATATGCATACATTCCACATTTTTTTGCAGTATTTACCATGCAAGGATTAAGCACAGCTTTTGCATATTTCACAAGGATTTCATGATGGAGGGTCATGATGGACTATAAATGCACGTGTAAAAGACGTCGCCAGGTGACGTCCTCTCACCTGATACACTATATTGAACTACACGTAGCTAAAAGTCAAAATAACAATTAAACATGCAACCCCAGAGAACTGTAGACATGTACTAATGTATCTGAATGCATTTTTAGGAAATGTTCTGTGTTACATATTTTTACCGATTTATGCCGTCATACCGCGACTATTTTTGGCCAGGGACACGACGTTGCCGTCGGACCAATGTTTGCTGGGTGTCGACTGAATAAAATAAAAAAGGTACAATCTAATAAATCATGTTTCATAATTGCTAATGAAAACAAGAGTTACTAGCAGTGAGAAAACATTTTCCTTCTTTAAAGGTGGTATCAGTGATTTCAGGCCCAAAAATATTTCTATCACATTCATCTAATCTTTCCTAACGATTCGCTAGCCGCCGCCCCCCCCTGTCTGTGATTGGATGGAACACTATTTGTTAGATACATAAAGCTCTACTTACTGTAAATGTGCAGGAAAAACTAAAATTATATGTATGTAATATGTATTTTACATTTTCCACCTGCGAAATTATTCATTTTATTCTGATTAATGCATTTTATTAATGATTCCTTTTATGACTCTTATGAATCTTTTCTTCATGAACTCTAGTTGCTGATATCTTTGATTACAGTGTGTGTGAGAGAGAGAGAGAATACTGTGATGTGAGTGTGTGTGTGTGTGAGAGTGTGTGTGAGAGTGTGAGAGAGAGAGAGAGAATACTGTGATGTGTGTGTGTAAGATGACGCTGATATTCTCTTCAAGCTGTTAAACACACACACACACACACACACACACACACACACACACACACAGCTGCTGATTAAGTCGTTGCTGTTGTTTGACCTCCTCAGGCCTGCAGGGGTCATTCAGTCTGGAGGTCATCGTTACACACACACACACACATCATCATCATCATCATCATCAGTGTGTGACGCTCGGGTCTCATTCGTCGGAGTGAAATCAATAATCGAGTGTGTGACTGACATGATAAATGTTGTTTCAGCTGCTGTGATTCTGTTAGACGGATGAAGAACACACTCACCTCTGACCTTACAGCCGTACACACACACACACACACACACACACACACTCTCTCTCTCACACACACACACACACACACACACTCTCTCTCTCACACACACACACTGAACATCACAGTTCTCTCTCTCTCTCTCTCTCTCTCTCTCACACACACAGTCTCACACTCACCTCTGACCTTACAGCCGTACAAGTCAAGTCAAGTCAAGTCAACTTTATTTATACACACACACACACACACTCTCTCTCTCTCTCTCTCTCTTTCACACACACACACTGAAAATCCCAGTTCTCTCTCTCTCTCTCTCTCACACACACACACACACACACACTCTCTCTCTCTCTCTCTCTCTTTCACACACACACACTGAAAATCACAGTTCTCTCTCTCTCTCTCACACACACACACACACACACACACACACACACACACACACACACAGTCTCACACTCACCTTTGACCTTACAGCCGTGTACACACACACACACACACACACACACACACACACACACACACACACACACTCTCTCTCTCTCTCTCTCTCACACACACTGAACATCACAGTTCTCTCTCTCTCTCACACACACACACACTCTCTCTCTCTCTCTCTCTCTCTCTCTCTCACACACACACACACACACACACTGAACATCACAGTTCTCTCTCTCTCTCTCACACACACACACAGTCTCACACTCACATGACAGTATTCGCTCTCTCTCTCTCTCACACACACACACACACAGTCTCACACTCACATGACAGTATTCGCTCTCTCTCTCTCACACACACACACACACACACTGAACATCACAGTTCTCTCTCTCTCTCTCACACACACACACAGTCTCACACTCACATGACAGTATTCGCTCTCTCTCTCTCTCTCTCTCACACACACACACACACACACACACACTGAACATCACAGTTCTCTCTCTCTCTCACACACACACACACACAGAGATGATGCAGGCCTGAGCTGTGTTGATAGTGAGCACACACACACACACACACACACACACACACACTGCTGACAGTGAGTTTGAGCTGGAAGAACCGGGTCAGAACCGCAGAGTCAGTGGAAACAGTGAAGCTCAGAGATCTGATCTAGTGTCTGGGAACCGGTCTCATATCTGATGAAGTTTGCGCCACTGATGCTCTTATTTTCCTGATTACCGCGGTAAAGCTGCTTTAAATCAATCTGTGCTGTCTAAAGCGCTGTAGAAATAAAGCAGACTTTAACAAAATATACAATGTTGTAGTACCATGGTAAAATGATGGCACAATGGTAGTACCATAAGGGTTGGCTAGTGGTGTGTTGGGAGACCAGACCAGCAAACCACCTCACATTTACACACACACACACACACCCCCTTAGAATACCGCGGTATAAACACGGTATGTGCCGGTCCGTTACCTTCCGCCGTGGACTGGAAGTTCTGCAGCTCCTTCAGTAAGCAGACCCGGGTCGCCGGGCTCAGGCCGTACACGAACTCCCGGGCCTGGTTCGGCAGGTCCAGCTGCTCGGGCTTGACTTTGCGCCGGTGTGTTCCGAGGAAACATCTGTGTAGGTGACCCGGTCCGGGCGAGCGACCGGCCACGAGCGCGCGCACTAAAGCCAACCGGATCATCACCACAGCACAAAAACACGCGAAAGATCCAGACACGCCCTATAACACATGAATGAACGCGACACTAGAGCGTCTGTAAGCTGTTCATATCATAAACATATCAACAACAGCAGAGCAAAATCAAACGCGCGTCATACTGCCTCACAGAACCAAAATAACCCAGTGTGCGCGCGCAGCACCAACTGACACAGCCGCCGCGCCTCAGAAGACCGTTCCCATCCCAATCTTTCTCTTCCAGCGCGAGATATATATTCCTGCTAGGCTGCTAATTTAGCGTTATGATTCATCATTTTGTGTGATCACTGACAGTTCAACTACGCGTGAGACTTTCCACACGCTCTGCTCTGACGCGATCGCGCTGACGGTGCATGATGGGAAATGTAGTCCTGCGCGGCAGAAGCGTCATGGGAAATGTAGTTCAAACCGCTGAAAAAGTCCTTCACTCGTCGCTGCTGACGAGCTGGGGTTAAAATCAGGAAACATGAGTAGACATAATTATACATTTGTAACATTATGGAACTTGAGATAAGAACTTAATATGTTTTGAGTCTTTTACCATGGAAGACCCTTTTTGCAACACAAGTGTGTATAGTGATAAATAAATAAAATAGTACAGTAGACGCTCTAGCGGTTAAGCTAAACTGAGGCCGGCTGCATAAACCTCTAAGACTATAGTCTTACAAGTTTGACTTAAAAAAAGAATAAAAAGTTCATAGCTTTTTAAAATCAGTTATATAAAAACATAGATTAGCCTATTTTGATACCGAAAACTAAGACTGACTGACCCTGACCAACTGCTAGTGGGTCATACTAGAACTTAAGACACTGTACATGTGTGTATATAACGGCTATGTTTGGCCCCTGCGTGCGTCTTGCGGAAGAACATTGTGGCCGGAAATACTTCTCTGTATTATCCCGTGTCACGCAGGTGCTGTGCTCCTCCGCAGCAAGGGTCTAAAATAGTCCCACTATAAACACTCATTATAGGCGTAAAGAAATGATTCAGGATAAGACAAAAACTTGGGTTTGCAAGATAGATGAATTATGAACTAAAAGAGTTACATAGTGTACTTTTAATCACGACTTACAAAGTCATGTTTTATTAAGTCAAGTCATTTCAAGACTTTATGTCGTAATTATGGCACAAGAAAATGATGACAGTCATAATTAGAAGATAAAAAGTCGAAATGATGACATACTAAATAAAGATCGACATTCAAAAGGTAGACATTGAGATAAAAATCTGAAATTGACATTAAAAGAAAAAAATTTGAGGTGTTGAAATTAAGGTTCAAAATTGAGACATGCCAAATCGAAATTATTACAAAGTAATTTTTATGAGATTAAAACTTTCACTTTTTTTCATCATTATTTAATTATCACATTATCTGAAATTAAGATATTATAAAATTCTGTCAATTTTATTTTAGTGTGCTTTGTTACTATTTAATGTCATGCTTTATACTATGTGTCATAAATATAAATTTACAAAAGAATGTTTATTTTTCTTTTGTGGCATATTGGAAAAGTCCTAATTCTTCTTCTTTTAACTCCAGCTATATCACTATGGCCTTAATATTCAGCTATGTCTTTAAAACGCATTTCACAATTAACAAAATTTTCCCAACTAATTTTTTTTTTTAATTTAACAGAATAAAATCAAAGTAAAGTTGAGACAACGAAAAAAAGAAACATAAAACCTGTGACAAAACAAAGACATTCAAAAAAGATATAATTAAGTGCAAAGTTCCAGATCATCATAGATTTATCAGCATATTAATTTTTATTTACAAAAGAACTCAAGCTGATTCTTTATTTACATCAGTTCTCTTGGCAAAAAATCAACAGTTAGCCTGAAATCGAACACGTGATGGAGGCGCAACACTTGCGGCGTTTGATGAAACATTATTTGCATGATAAACTTCAACAGCTGATTCAGCTTCTCCAGTGCACAACTGCATCATTCCTTTATTACATGTACAAGAATGTACACAATTATAAGAGAGGTCACACAAGAGACCAGTAGTGATCATATCGAGGTACAGTAGCACGTCACTCTTTATCCGCGATAAACACATGATCAGCCCTTTTATACCAACACAAGCACAACATCAGTTGGAGTCGGTGTCGTCGTCGTTGTTAGCGTAGTCGTCCTCGACTAGCGCGACGCCAGGTTGCGTTCCCCACTCGTCCTCGTCGTACTCGATGCTGTCGTTGTCCTCAAGGAGCTCGTTCGCAGGCTCCGCTCCTCCCTCAGCCACACCCACGCCCACATCAGCCCCGCCCCCCTCCTCAAACTCCGCCTCCGGAGCGGCCGCGGCGTAGCCGTTGTTATTAGAAGAGGCCACGCGCTCGAGCCCGTCGTCCTCGATGTAAACGCGCTGGTGGCACATGGGACACGTGTCCTGGATGTACAGCCACTTGCGCAGGCAGAGCGCGTGGAAGTAGTGGTGGCACGGCGTGATGCGCGCGGACGTAGCGAACTCCTGGTAGCATATGGCGCAGACGTCCTCGATGTCCCGTAGCTGCGCGCCTTTGAGCTCCGGCAGCGAGTTGATCTTCTTCACGGCGGTGCGGCGGTTGATGAACGTCTTCCAGCCGTTCTTAGCCTGCAGGTATATGTTGAAGTACGCGTGGAGACACATCATGCACGCGCGGATCTTGCTACCCGCCTCGAACATCATAGTGTACGCGCCGTTCCCGAACATGATCACGCCGAACACGAACTCGATTACGTTTCCGGTGGAGCGCACGTAGTACACGTAATCGTCCAGCTTCTCCCAGAGCACGTTGTAAAAGCCGTCGATCATGAAGAGCGCGTAGACGGTTAGCGACACTAGCACTTTCAGGCAGAGCTCCACGCAGAACGCGGTGACGGCGAACAGCCACGTGTTTAGCACGAACTGATGCCAGAGCACGTAGCTGAGCAGCACGGGCAGCGCGAACAGAGCTAGCGACACTAGCAGGACGGGAACATGTCTGCGCACTGAGGAGACGTGCGACGCGCTGAGAGACATTAGCACTGGATCCGTCATGCCGTGGATGAAGTGCAGGATAGCTGTTAGCAAGAGGCACATGTTCCTGCTTAGCCGCACCAGCCGCTCCTCGGGGTTCAATCCGCTTAATCCCGTTTGCAGCGCGAGGATGAAGAACAACACAGGCGCTACGAAGCCTAACCGCTTATCCTCCTCCTCGGTGGAGCCGATGAACGCTAGGATGCTAAGCCCGAGGTAGTGCGCGAGCGAGGAGATGACAGCGCTCATGCCGAGCACGGTTAGCGTGGAGTCGCAGCCGCTGATGATGAGGTTGCCGAGCAGATCCCAGAACACGTCCCATCCTAGCGGAAGCCCGCTTTCAGAGCGCACCACGCGCACCACGTACGCTAGGATCACGGCCTGCGCGGTCATGCGTGTTAGCCAAAACACGCGCAGTATGTCCGGGAAGCGTATGCGCTTCCATGTGTCCTCGAGCAACAGCTGCAGGCCGTAGATGCGGTACATGTGGCGTAGCAGTAAGTAGACGTAGCGGCACGAGTAGTAGAACCACTTGAGCTTTAGCAGGAGGTTAACGGCAGAGTGCGCTGCTAGCACCGCGCCGGACGCCAGCGCTAACGCCTGCCGTGCGTCCGCTGGCAGTTCCGCCGCCATTCCGCAGAGCGGCGCCATGATGTCCGCCACCAGCAGGGCGGCGCAGAGCGACTGCACGTTCAGCAGCGCCACGTAACCCAGTCCTAGCAGTAGCTGTAGCAGCGCTAGCGCTAGCCAGAGCGTCGGCCCGTTACGCAGCGGCAGCAGCGCCACCGCCGGAGACGTGCCATAGTAGTTGAGCAGAACCGAGGCCGCGCCCAGCAGAACGCCCGCCAGCAGGGTGTAGAACTTGAACAGGGACTTCTGGGAAAGCACCAGAACCACACCGGAGACCAGAATACCTGCAAAACACAGACAGCATGAAGACTGACGCGCGACACACAACATGCTAATGCTACACATCAATATTCACATGGTAATAACGCCTCATGATTAGTTTTGCGAGAGAACTAGTCACTTCAACAGGAGTCCGCATGATTTGACACAAATTTCACGGTTTGACTATATTTAGGGCCCTATGATGCGGAAAACTGAATATATTGTATATCGTGGAATTTCACAGGATTTGTACATTTTTGGATGAATTAATAAAAAGCAGGACTTACGATATAGACTAGTGTGTGACTGTTAAACCGCAAAAACACTTTTCAAATATGAATCCTCCATTAACACACACACACACTCACTAACACACACACACACACTCACTCTCACACACACTCACTAACACACACAAATAAAATGTGAATCTTGCATGTTTCTAACATTTTTCTACCATGTTTTAATTTTAACAGTAAATATATATTGTGCAGTTTGTTAAATTTTATATGATTAAAAGCTAAATTAAATTAATGTTTTACGCCTTCATTTGATTGCCAGAAAAATTTTAATGACACATTTTGGCAGAAAATAAAAATTTATTAAATTGTTGTTTTTCTTAATTCAATTAATTAGACATGCTTTTTGATTACTAAAATGTAATTTAACCATTAGAATGGAGTTGCAATTCGACTGAATTTCGGATTTTGGGATATTTATCATACATTCTCTCTGAACTAAAGCTGTAAACTATTCAGTAGTGTTAATAAAAATATCGATATTTTTCAAGGTATCATATCCAAGTCACAAACTCCAGTATCGTGACAACACTACAGTACAGGAACCAGTGATATTACTGATTAAAATTAACAACTGATTTGCATACAAACATTTAAATGACAGTTTTAATGACATAATAATGTTGTGTTGTCCAAACATGTAAACGGTGGCTGCCATTCTCGTGATGGTTCATGAACACTGTGATTATTAATTACATATTATTTATGACTCTTGCGTCATATGAATGGACGGACAGTTTTGACAGTTTCTCCCACGTTATAAACACACGGAGATCAAAGCGCGTGATTAGACTGTCACTCGGTTCTGCTTCCAGGCCCGGTTCGCGGATTTAAGCTCATTATCTCTGAATTAAACAGCAGAACCAGAACCTTAGCATCAGAACCCGCCCGATCGACCCAGATCCCGGCTTGGCGGACTGACTGACTCACCCAGCGCGCGGATTAACGCTCTTCCGGCGGTTCCGCTCCATCCGGTACCGGGATCAGAGTATGAGTTTAATATCGCGTCGATTATAAAGATGCTCGGGACCCGCAGAGCCACATCCAGCACGGCCAGAAAGTGCTGACCCAGCCGCCCGTGAGCGGAGGCCATGGCGCGACGCCGCTGTCCGGGAACCGCAGGTTTCGGTGCTGTGACTCGGTTCGATGTCACGCAGGATCTCCACTGGCCGCCATTTTGGCTCCGCTGCTGTTGCTATGTGAGGAACGCGGAAGTGACTAAGCACATGCGCGCGATGCAGAGTGCAGAATACTACACGACACACTCGGGTTTATGATGAATAATAAACAGTAATAAAATAATAAAACTGTTATTCTTATGATTTCTGTTTATTTTTAATAATCACATAAATATTTAAACACTTTCAGATATATTTTTATATGTACTCATTTTAAATATTTACACAATTTAAAATATATTTGTAATTTATATATATATCAATAACAACAAAATAAAAATGACACATTAACAGTTGTTTTAATATTATAGCTTAAAAATGCATTGTAATTTTAATTGCGTTTTGCATATATTTGATATAATCATGAACATTCATGTATGAACTGTATATAACTATGCTTTTTTTTATCTAACAGCAAATCTTAAAAGATGCACATCTTGTTATTTTGTTTTTTATTAATATTTTGAATTGGCAATTATTTTTATATTGTCAGGTTATATTTTAATTTAATTTTCAGATATGTTATGTGCATTTATGTTTAACTTTTTATCTTTTTTAAAAAACATTACTATTTAGGTTTAATACATTTTTTATTTCAGGATTAGTTTTTATTTATTTCCATCAAGTAATTTTAATGCAACATTTCTAATCTCCGTGCAGTTCTACATCTATTTTTTTATTTTATTTCAGCTTTATTTCAATGTAAATAAATGGCTTTATTTTAAAATTGCTTAGTTGGGGACATTTAATTTAATATTCAACAATATTATTGATCTCCTGCATCGACACCATTATATGAGAACTGAACTGAGCTGGACGATGACATCACGGTTTCCTCCAGAGCGGCTATATATATATATATAAATGAACTAACTTAATAACTTTTTACAGCAGAAATGAAGCATCACTGAACTTACTTAAGCTGGACTGTGACGCTATTCTCTTCTGGAATCAAACTTTGTTGTATTATCTTCCTGTTATCTCTGTAAAGCTGCTGTGAAACTCTGTGTTGTAAAGAGTGCTGTATAAATAAAGCTGACTCGACGTTAACAATAATAACCATGTACACATCGTTCCTGTCACTTTTATTGAGCATCTTCAGTTTAACAGACACGTGTATGGACATAAAGCCGTTCTCATGAGCTGGTCTTGAAGAAAAGTCTTGTGGTGTTGTTGTAGATGGTTTCACTCAGGTCCAGTGGGTCTTCGTCCCTCACCGCCGCCAGCACCTCCAGAACCTGTCTGATAACACACACACTCACAGTATCAGTCATCGTCAGCGCGTGTGTGTGTGAGTGAGTGAGTGTGTGTGTGTGTGTGTGTGTGTGTGTGTGTGTGTGAGTATGTGTCATACATGATATGGCAGGGCTCGTTGCGGTCCTTCACACAGTGTCCCGTCTCCCACTTCTTCTTGGTGGGGAATGAGCTTCTGATCATCTTTGCTCCGGCATGAGTGTGTTTAATGCCACACCACGGCGCGTCTGTGACACACACACATGAAGAAACACAGAACCGCTGTTTCTTGATCATCAAATCATCATATTAGAGTGATTTCTGAAGGATCATGTGACACTGAAGACTGGAGTAATGATGCTGAATATTCAGATTTGATCACAGGAATAAATGACACTTTACTGTATAATCACATAGAAAACAGATGATTTACACTGGAATAATATTTCACAATATTACTGTATTTTTGATCAAATAAAAGCAGCTTTGGTGAGCAGAAGAGACTCTTCCAGTGAGAGTAAACATTCTTACTGACCTCAAACTGTAGCTGAGTTTCCAGCAAAAACAAATCAGTTATATTAATATATAGTGATCCTGAGATATAAAAAGACTCGGCCTGAACCTGTTTCGATCATCAGTCGGTCCGATGGGATCGACTTCATCACCTCCAGATTCTCTGCTGTTTTCAAAGAGCTAAGATATAGAAATAAAATGTTTTAACGATGAATAAATGGTGAGACAAGCATCAGACAGAGACACTGAACTCACCAGCCGTTGATACCGATGTAGAGATCGAGATCTATCAGAGCCGCTGCGTCCTGACGCGTGCCGTCAAACGAGTGAACCTGGGAAACACACGAGGAAATATGGAGACAACAGGAAACGCTGAGGAAACACTGAGGAAATATGGAGGAAACATGAAGGAGAAACAGAGGAAATATGGAGGAAACAACAAGTAAACACAGGAAATAAGGAGGGAACACCAAGGAAACACAGAGGAAACATGAAGGAAACATGAAGGAGAAACAGAGGAAATATGGAGGAAACACCAAGGAAATAGGGAGGAAACACAGAGGAAACATGAAGGAGAAACAGAGGAAATATGGAGAGAAAAAAACAAGGAAATAGGGAGGAAACACCAAGGAAACACAGAGGAAATAAAGAGGAAACACTGAGGAAATAGGGAGGGAACACCAAGGAAACAGCAGAAATAGGGAGGAAACACTAAGGAAATAGGGAGGGAACACAAAGGAAACACAGAGGAAATAGGGAGGAAACACTGAGGAAATAGGGAGGGAACACAAAGGAAACACAGAGGAAATAGGGAGGAAACACTGAGGAAATAGGGAGGGAACACTGAGGAAATAGGGAGGAAACACCAAGGAAACACAGGGGAAATAGGGAGGAAACACTGAGGAAATATAGAGGAAACATGAAGGAGAAACAGAGGAAATATGGAGAAGAAACAAGAAAACACTGAGGAAATAGGGAGGGAACACAAAGGAAACAGAGGAAATAGGGAGGAAACACTGAGGAAATAGGGAGGGAACACAAAGGAAACACAGAGGAAATAGGAAGGAAACACTGAGGAAATAGGGAGGGAACACTGAGGAAATAGGGAGGGAACACCAAGGAAACACAGGGGAAATAGGGAGGAAACACTGAGGAAATATAGAGGAAACATGAAGGAGAAACAGAGGAAATATGGAGAAGAAACAAGGAAACACTGAGGAAATAGGGAGGGAACACAAAGGAAACAGAGGAAATAGGGAGGGAACACTGAGGAAATAGGGAGGGAACACAAAGGAAACACTGAGGAAATAGGGAGGGAACACAAAGGAAACACAGAGGAAATAGGGAGGGAACACTGAGGAAATAGGGAGGGAACACTGAGGAAATAGGGAGGGAACACCAAGGAAACACAGTGGAAATAGGGAGGAAACACTGAGGAAATAGGGAGGGAACACAAAGGAAACACAGAGGAAAAAGGGAGGGAACACTGAGGAAATAGGGAGGGAACACCAAGGAAACAGCAGAAATAGGGAGGAAACACAGAGGAAATAGGGAGGAAACACCAAGGAAACACTGAGGAAATAGGGAGGGAACACCAAGGAAACACAGCGGAAATAGGGAGGAAACACTGAGGAAATAGGGAGGGAACACCATGGAAACACAGCGGAAATAGGGAGGAAACACAGAGGAAATAGGGAGGGAACACTGAGGAAACACAGAGGAAATAGGGAGGAAACACTGAGGAAATAGGGAGGGAACACAGAGGAAACACAGCAGAAATAGGGAGGAAACACTGAGGAAATAGGAAGGAAACACTGAGGAAATAGGGAGGAAACACAGAGGAAATAGGGAGGGAACACTGAGGAAACACAGAGGAAATAGGGAGGAAACACTGAGGAAATAGGGAGGGAACACAGAGGAAACACAGCAGAAATAGGGAGGGAACACTGAGGAAACACTGAGGAAATAGGGAGGGAACACTGAGGAAACACAGAGGAAATAGGGAGGAAACACTGAGGAAATAGGGAGGGAACACCGAGGAAATAGGGAGGGAACACCAAGGAAACACAGAGGAAATAGGGAGGGAACACAAAGGAAACACTGAGGAAATAGGGAGGAAACACTGAGGAAATAGGGAGGGAACACTGAGGAAACACAGAGGAAATAGGGAGGAAACACTGAGGAAATAGGGAGGAAACACTGAGGAAATAGGGAGGGAACCCTGAGGAAACACAGAGGAAATAGGGAGGAAACACTGAGGAAATAGGGAGGGAACACCGAGGAAATAGGGAGGGAACACCAAGGAAACACAGAGGAAATAGGGAGGAAACACTGAGGAAATAGGGAGGAAACACTGAGGAAATAGGGAGGGAACACCAAGGAAACACAGAGGAAATATGGAGGAAACACCAAGAATACATAAAACAATATGGAGGAACCGTCATGATGCCAAAAGAAACAGGTCACACTCACCACTCCACCGACACACCGGTCTCTGTTCCTCTTCATGATATCTGTGAGGGACACACACACACACATAGGTTACTCACACACACTCAACATCACACACACGTTTCCAGAAGAAACTCCATACCAAGGAACTGTGTGTGTGAGTTCCTGCAGTGGAGGAACATGGGTAACCGAGTCTCTTCAGCCAGATCAAACTGCAGCTCGAAGTATCTGTGAGATCCAAACACACGAGATCAACATCACATCACCACAAACACACAAGATGAACATCACAACATCAGCAACAAAAAAACAGCTTTAATGTCGGCAAAACACTCACTTCAGTTGAGTTTCTTTGGGACAAAACTCCAACCGGTCAAAATCTGTGAAGCATTGGAAGAAAAAAACAGCAAAACAGATCAACTGATGATCATTAATTACATCTGATTAATTAATTGTTCACTTGGATAGTTCTACATTGTCAGGAAATCAGTAAATGCGATATATTTCCCTGAGGATTGTCATGATGGTTTACCGAGGCCACACTCTCCCACAGCGACCACCTTCTGTGTGTTACTGAGACTCAGATCCAGCAGAGACGACAGGTACTGATCCGAGCCCAGCGAGTCGAACTCAGAGCAGCGGGTCGGGTGACAGCCCACCGTGCTGAAGAACCCCTCTGCACACACACACACACACACACACACACACACACACACACATTACTGTGTGCCCGTAGATCTGCAGCGATCCCGCATGGAGTGATGTTACCTCGGGTCTGAGCGAGTCTGAGCGCGTCTCTGCTGTCCTCCAGGGATCCTCCAGTGATGATGAACTGAGGAAACATCAGGATCAACCTCATTCCTGCTCAGATTACACTTATTAATGATGCTGAGGACCTTTACTGAACACACTGAGGAAACACTGAGGAAAATATGGAGGAAACACGGAGGAAACACAAAGTAAACTGATGAAATCACAGAGGAAACACTGAGGACACACTGAGGACACATGAATGAAACACAAAGGAAATTCTGAGGAAAACACAAAGGAAATATGGAGAAAACAAAAAAAACTGAGGAAACATGGAGGAAATATGGAGGAAATAAAGGAAACATGGAGGAAATATGGAGGAAACATAGGAAACACTGAGGAAACATGGAGGAAATATGGAGGAAATAAAGGAAACATGTAGTGATCGACCGATATATCGGTCGGCCGATAAATCGGGCCGATATTTGCGGGTTTGACGTGTATCGGCATCGGCCGATATATCGCGGCTGCTGCGTTCGCCGATAGTTTTTTCCCGGCATTATTTACAGACAGGCGTCCAGGCAGCTCTCTGTTGCTGGAGACGCTGCAGTTCACGCGCAGCCCATGCACTGCCCATGGAAGCCTCTTCAAGACAACGGCAAGTTTTAAACTTTCAAAGCGTCTTTTAACTGTTTGACTTAGCTGAAATATTGCCATACACTTTAAAAGTGGAAACACGTTGCTTTATATGTGCGTGCAACTAAGCAAGTTTGTGGGTCCAAATGGAAAACGCGAATGCCTCATCTATAAAACTGCTTGTCATTGTATTTAGGGAGCTGTAAATAGCTAAGTTTGAGGCTATCCATATGCATACGGCAGCTGTTACGAACACTGTTCATAGGATTAAATAATGCCGACGTTGTTCCGTGATATTTGTGGGAGTTTTATTCAGCGACCACCTGGCTGAGGTTTGGACGTGTGCTCATAAAAGAAGCGACGCGGTTGCGACACGCATGCGATGCAGCGCGCTCATTTGTCCAGGCGCTTCTATGCCGTGGTGAGATGGAAACAAATACATTTTTAGGGCCTGTTCACATATCGCGTCTTTTGCGCGCTCAAGTTCGTTATTCGTTATAGTAATTTTAGCACTGAACTTTTTTTTACTTGTTCTACCTCACGTTTTAAATATTTGTCAAATATAGTTTTTTTTTTAAAGTTCAATAAATGTTCCTTTTTTAAATTGAGACTTGTAACATTTATTATCATCATTGTGTCATTTTTATGATTTAAATTGAGTGAGCAAAAGCAGTATCGGCTCCAAATATCGGCCCAAGAAAATCGGCAGCCCGTATCGGTCATCGGCTAAGGCTGATGAAAAAAAATCGGTATCAGCATCGGCACTAAAAAATCCATATCGGTCGATCCCTAGAAACATGTAGGAAACATGGAGGAAACATGGAGGAAACAAAAGAAACACTAAGGAAACATGGAGGAAATATGGAGGAAACAAAGGAAACATGGAGGAAATATGGAGGAAACAGAAGAAACACAGAGAAACACTGAGGAAACATGGAGGAAACATGGAGGAAATATGGAGGAAACAAAAGAAACACTAAGGAAACATGGAGGAAACAGAAGAAACACAGAGAAACACTGAGGAAACATGGAGGAAATATGGAGGAAATATGGAGGAAACAAAAGAAACACTGAGGAAACATGGAGGAAACATGGAGGAAACAAAAGAAACACTAAGGAAACATGGAGGAAATATTGAGGAAATATGGAGGAAACAAAGGAAACACTGAGGAAACATGGAGGAAATATTGAGGAAATATGGAGGAAACAAAGGAAACACTGAGGAAACATGGAGGAAACATGGAGGAAGCAAAGGAAACATGGAGGAAATATGGAGGAAACAAAAGAAACACTGAGGAAACATGGAGGAAACATGGAGGAAATATGGAGGAAATATGGAGGAAACAAAGGAAACACTGAGGAAACATGGAGGAAATATGGAGGAAACAAAGGAAACATGGAGGAAACAAAAGAAACACTGAGGAAACAAAGGAAATATGGAGGTAATATGGAGGAAACAAAGGAAACATGGAGGAAATATGGAGGAAACAAAAAAACACTGAGGAAACATGGAGGAAATATGGAGAAAACAGAAGAAACACTGAGAAAACACAGAGGACACTGATGAAAACACTGATGAGAACCGATGAAAACACAGGAAATATGGAGGAAACAGAAGAAAGAAACACTGAGAAAATATGGAGGACGAGCAAAGAATACACGAAGGAAACACGGAGGAAATATTGAAAAAAAGAAGGAAACGTGTAGGAAACTGGAAATATGGAGGAAATATTGAGGAATAAAACTGGAAACACGAAGGAAACACTGAGGACCTAATTTTTTCTCAAATATAATTTATGGATGATGATGACCTTTGCTGACCTTCTGCACGCCGACCTTCAGCGCTCTCTCGATGACCTGAGGAAAATCATCTGAGAGACACAACAGACGTCACACACTGTGATCTGCTCTGAAACAACATGACACGCGTATAAAGTGTGTGACAACACACTCATCATGGAGAAAATCTGCCCTACATTCATCCCGCATCACTTGAAAAGCAAGTGTACCTAATAAAGTGGCCAGTGAGTGTATATTCTTCATTTTTAATAGCAATGAGTTTCATATAGTCATTACCTTCATGTTTCTGAGTTCCTCTATAGACTCCTCTGAACATCGAGTCTGTTAGATTGATGCCAATATCTGCAGACAAGACCGATATTGTGTTCATAATAGAGCTTAAAACCACAGTACATGTGTTTCTTTATGAGTGACAGTGTCATAAACCTACATGTTTCAGTCCTTCTGCTGAAAGATAATTTCTTAAATGATCAGACACAAAATATATTTATCTCTCACCTATGAATCTGAAGTTTGCCATTGTGATTTTTGCAGAAGTAGAGAAATAAAACCTGCACGCGCTTCTCAACGCGCCCATAAACACAACAAACACGTGGTCGAGTGGGCGGGGCTTCGCGACCCGGAATAATCTCTAGTTGGAGGATCGATGGTCTAAAAAGTAATGATTCTAGGTTGAATTTGAATGGCATACTAGCATACTTCTTGATATGGCAAAGACAGTAAAGTAGTGTGCTATTCTAAATTCAGTCAGTTGTCTAAATTGCGTGTAGACTGATGTCACGTGTTTCTGTTACTTTCCTCAGCGCTGCTCAGAATGGACCAATCAGAGGAGAGGAAGCTGCGGCAGATTTACATTAAATATCAGAATGGAATAAATATATTTTAACAATTGTCTTCTCCAATGCGGGTTTTTTTATGTTTTAGATAACTTTTTATTAAATATTATCATCCTCGTGTGATGGACAACATCCTAAACTTTAAAAAGCTACTTTGTATTTGTATGTACAAAGACCAATTGATACTGTGAAAAATTAATCTTATAAATATGTGTATAATATTACTTTTCTAACCACCATAGTACTGTACTGTGTGTCATTCTTTAAATCAAATATATATTTTTTTTTCAAATGTACTTTTATTTTATTTTACACTGGCCAAAAAAAAATAGGTTTTTAAAAATGGATCGAGCGCCACCTGGAGGACAAACTATCTATCTATCTATCTATCTATCTATCTATCTATCTATCTATCTATCTATCTATCTATCTATCTATCTATCTATCTATCTATCTATCTATCTATCTATCTATCTATCTATCTGTCTGTCTAATCTGTCTATCTGTCTATCTATCTATCTATCTATCTATCTATCTATCTATCTATCTATCTATCTATCTATCTATCTATCTATCTATCTATCTATCTATCTATCTATCTATCTATCTATCTATCTATCTATCTATCCATCCATCTATCTATCTATCTAATCTATCCGTCCGTCCGTCTAATAATAATACATTGTTTTTTAATGTGCTTTTCTCTGTGACTCATTCATTCCTGTGTGTGTGTGTGTGTGTGTGTGTGTGTGTGTGTGTGTGTGTGAGAGAGAGTGTGTGTGTGTTTCATCTGGATACTGAAATGAAAACTACAGATATAAGACAACATTAGTGACAGTGATATTCACCTTTTCTGGACTTTAAATGTTGAAATTATTTGATTTCTTTCAGTGGTTCAGATTATTGCTACATTTTTATTATGATTATTATTGAGCACCACAAATCTTGTACATATATAATGATGTAATGTCAGTACAGATGATGTAAATACAGTAAAGATATGCATTCATACACAACAGACATTACCACTGCACATCACAGGGAATAAACTAAGATGACTACACAAAAGTAATACATTAAGAACTTAAGATAATTCATTGAGAACAAAGTAAATACCAGATATTTATTCATACATCAGAAGGAATTTAGGCATTACAAATAAAGTTAAGTTTAACTTTTCATGCATTTACATTTATGGATAATGAACGAGAAGCATTAATAAAAGCTCTGTCTTGATTTCATGAGATCTTAAGCTTGAGTTTGAGCTTTAATCACTGACACATAAATCATTATAGGAGGGACACTGATCTAAAGGAATAAAGAAAGAGAAATAATAATATAGGTTCCAGGTCTCTTTAAAACATGCACACATTCACTCTTATTGGTAAATCTAATATGAAAATGCAAAACATGTCTTGTCTCATCACATAAACAATAGCACAAGTTCAATTCAAAGCGGTGAGGTTTCATAACTAAAGTTTGAGACGTTCACATCACTGGATATCACTGTCCGCCACACACACACACACACACACACACACACACACACACACACACACACACACACACACACACACACACACACATCACTTGATATCACTGTCAGCCGCTGATACACACACACACACACACACACACACACACACACACACACACACATACACACACACACACACACACACACACACACACACACACACACACACACACACACACACACTCTGGTGTGAGTGACAGACACTAATGACAGACACACACACTAATGATCTTCAGTAATTACTGTCACACACACACACACACACACACACACACACACACACACACACACACACGTGCAGTGTAATGAGTGCTCTCAGAGTTTGAGCCCTAGACACATCGCCAGCTCGTTCTTCTGGATCTTCCCGTCTCCGTTGAGGTCGCAGTGACCCAGCAGAACCAGTTTAAACTTGTCCAGGTCCGGGCCGCTGAGACTGGGCTGAAACACACACACACACACACACACACACACACACACACACACACACACACACACACACACACACACACACACACACGAGCATCTAACCAGCCGGATCAAGGTCAGGGATTCTGTGATATAGTGAAATAATGAGCTTCACCTTCACCAGCTCCATCATGTCTTTGACGAAACCATCGACCTCTTCGCCTTCCAGAGCGTTGGTGTTACTCTACAGCACACACACACACCACACACACACCGCACACACACATTTCATCTTCTGGCCAAACATAGTTTAACCTCATGCACTAAAAACACAAATTAAAACAAATAAAAATTAATAAAAACTAAATAGACACACAATTTAAATATATAAAAAAATTCAATATAAAAATAAAGCTAATTGACAGGATTTAATAGTGTCTGAAAGGCTCGTTTCTCCTCTCACCACGTCATAGTGAGCGAAGATCTTCTCGAAGTCTCTGCGTCGATCCTCCTGACTGCCGGCCTGAACAAACACAGCAATAAACTCATCATTACAGACCATAAACCTGTGAAACAGCACCAATTTATACTTCATATCTCACTCGCTGGAGTTTATTCTTCATATCTCACTCGCTGGAGTTTATACTTCATATCTCACTCGCTGGAGTTTATACTTCAAGGCCCCTATCTCGCACCCAGAGCAATTGACTTTGTACAGCGACGCATGTGTCATTCCTATTTTGCACCCGACGCACAGCGGACTTTTCCCTCCACAGACGCACGTCGGTAAACCCTGGTGCTATTTTGCAGTTTCAGAAAACAATTCCTCCACTGACCAGGAGAAACCTCGTCTAAAGTCAGTGGTGCGTTATTCAGATGCTCTTTTAAGGGTGCATGCTTGGCCATAATCAATGTAGCGTGTGCACAACGCACATACACTTTGCTTATCTCATCTACACAGAAGCAGCAGTTTTCATTTGTGCAAATCATACATTATTACAAGGAAAAATATTCCACACGAGGGAAATCATTGTTGTGTCCATGAAGATGTGAAAAAATAGGCATACATTTAGCTTACACATTTACCCAGATTATCATACGCCTGTTTAACTGAAGCTAATCTGGGTGTGTTTCTCCATCCCCAATGTCACTTCTCTGTGTTTTACGGCCCTGACGAGAGCGCCGGTCTCCTCGGCTGTGAACCGCTCCTGGCAAATCCGCCGTTATAATAGCAATCCGCCATGGAACAAGCACGCCTGCTCTTAAAGGGAATGTGAGATGAGGCTCTGATTGGTTTATTTCACGCTACTTCAGACCAACACATTTTAGATTTGCGTCGGGCGCAAGAGTCATTTATCCCGCCGGTGTAACAGCAACAGCGCCCGAGACCCGCCCTCAAAGTTACTTGCGTTTCGCGCTTGATACATGCGTTTCAGATCGTTAAAATAGGGCCCTGAGTTTATACTTCATATCTCACTCACCTTCATCTCAAACTTCAGTAGGAAGTTCTCCTTCAGCGCCAGGATCCTGGAGACAAACATCAACATCAATATAAAGATCATTCACTATATATTCACATATTTCTATGCATATTTAAATACATTATTATGAATCAAACCAAAATAAATCGAATTATGATTCATGTATGCCTCATTTAGTAAAGCCCAATCTGAAGCAGATCATCTCCAGTATATCTTATTCCACACCGAGTGGAAAGAGACGTAACCTCGCTTCCCTGAGATACCGGATCGAGCATTGCGTTTGGGTTATTAATAAACCACATGCTATGGGGAAACTTTATTTTCTCTGAATACTGAAGTCTGATTGGTTCACGCTAGTTTCCCCATAGTGTGTGGATTATTAATATCCAAACGCAATGCAAAGTGAACCGTATCGAAAGGGAACTAGATAAACTTAACAGAGAAAACCATCAGTTATACAGTTTACAGTTATTAGACACAAACATCTGATTGACCAATCATAATCAGTTATTCCAGAGTCATGTGACTGATGAGATTAGCATCACCTCGCCAAATCATTCAGATCCAAACGACCATCCTGGTTTTTGTCAAACATCTTCATCTGAAAGTCAGGAGGCAGAATCACATGAGCTGGTTATTATTCTTAACTACATTTATGTTATATAATGAGTCAATACACCATCAATCCTTTATCCAAAGCGTGTTCTTGTCTTACTCTGATTCTGTCTCGGTTCATGGATCCGCGTGTTCATTTTGTGTCTATGTCTGGTGTGTTTGTGGGTGTGTGTGTCGGTGCGTGTGCGTTGCCTAGTCACCACAGCTGATCACTCTAATCAGAATTCACAGCTGTAGCTAGTCAGCTGCCTTTATCTAGCTGGCGTGTGAACTGTGTGTTGTCGGTTCGTTAGAGTTCGTCAGAGTATCCATGCTGTGTGACATCGTCTGTCTAGAGTTTCTTCAGCCTTATGGATCTTGTCTGACTTCCTGAGTATTACTATCTCTGTCCTTGCTGTCTCAATAAACTGTCTTTCATTTGCACTTGGATCTTGGGACTCGTTATTGTGACAGAACGAACCGACCACGATCGAGTGCGGTTGAGTTGAGTGAGATCCTGTTGAAAAGCAATATTCGCATGCAACAACAGGAGGAACAGACGATGGCCATGGGTGGGTCGCGCTGTCCAGGCGCTGGTGGCCCAAGTTTCCGAATGAACTAAACAGTTGCAGCAACTAAGGACCGAGGCGGTTTCTGTTCAACATCCAGCCGCGCTCAGCCCACCTGCTTCTGCGGTTCAGACCAGTCGCCCCACTGAGCCCCGCCGTCCGCCCCCAGTGTTCTACTCCGGTGAGCCCCAGTTATGTCGCTCGTTTTTGGCCAAATGTTCTCTGTACATCTCTCTTCAACCTTCGTCATTTCCTACTGAGGAATCTAAGGTGGCCTTTGTTATAAGCTTGAAATAAAACCTTTGTAATAACCTTTGTTATAAACTCATAGATCTGGCTATTCAGGTGGATACGAGACTATGGCGACGAGGTCCACGGACACAGAAAGGGTGTTCTGCCAGTGCACATGTTTCATGTTTCACTTTCCCCTGGCGAAACTATGAAGTCTTTTCCAGATCCTGGGCAGGTCCCGTCTATCGCAGCAGGAGAAGCAGAGAAGGAGAGAGGGGAATATGTCTGTATTGAGGAGCCGCCGGTCACATCGCTCTGCAGTGTCCGGTGAAAGCCAGCACCTGCCAGTAGGTAAGAGGTTACTGACGGGTGAGACTACACTGACTAAATCCTCTTTTTCAGCTACTCATCTTCCTATTAGCTTGAAATTGCATTCTCAGAGTTATGACTGTGAGGCTCTAGTGGACTCGGGAGCAGAGGGTCATTTTTTAGACATTAATCTTGCTCACAAGCTCAAGATACCTGTGATGACGCTCTCTCAACCCATCTCTGTAGTTGCACTGAATGGTCAACTATTACCCTCCGTCACACACACCACTGCCTCCTTAAGACTCGTCACCTCTGGCAGTCACTCAGAGAACACTGACTTTCTTTTGATTGACTCTCCTTCTGCTCCTGTGGTTCTGGGACACCCCTGGCTTGTCCTCCATAATCCTCATATAAACTGGGGTATGAATTCTGTTTTCACTTGGAATGAATTTTGTCATGCTTCTTGTTTGTTGTCTGCGTGTTCTTCTGTGTCTTGTTCTGTGTTTCAGGACGAACACACGGATTTGTCTAAAGTGAGTATCTGGACCTGAAGGGAGTGTTCAGTAAGTCTCGAGCTGCTTCCCTACCTCCGCATCGTCCCTATGACTGTGCTATAGACTTATTGCCAGGTACGTCTCCGCCTAAAGGCAAGTTATATTCGCTTTCCTCCCCGGAAAGGGAGGCCATGGAGAAATATATTTCTGATTCTCTAGCAGCCGAGATCATTCGCTCCTCTTCTTCTCCGGCTGGTGCGGAGCTCTTTTTCATGAGAAAGAAAGACGGCTCTCTTCGCCCCTGTATTGACTATCGGGGGCTTAATGACATCGCGGTGAAGAATACTTATCCTTTACCGTTGATGTCATCAGCCTTCGAGCGTCTGCAGGGAGCATCATTTTTCACAAAATTGGATCTCCGTAACGCTTATCATTTGGTTCGCATAAGAGAGGGGGATGAATGGAAAACCGCTCTCAATACCCCCAGGGGGCACTTTGAATGTCGCGTTCTTCCTTTCGGGCTCTCCTTTCGTTTTCCCCACGATTTTCCAGGCACTCGTCAATGACTTGTTGAGAGATATGGTGGATCAGTTAATTTATGTTTACCTGGATGACATACTGATTTTTTCTCATTCTCTCCAGGAACATGTTCAACATGTCAGGCGAGTGCTTCAGAGGTTGCTAGAGAATGGGCTTTATGTCAAGGCAGAGAAATGCATTTTTCATGCACAGTCTGTTCCCTTTTTGGGGTACATCGTCTCGTCCGAGGGAGTGCGCATGGATTCCGACAAGGTTCAGGCTGTGGTGAATTGGCCAACTCCAGATTCCCGCAGGCCCTGCAGAGGTTTCTGGGCTTTGCCAATTTTTACCGGCGGTTTATTCGCAATTTCAGCCAGCAAGCCTCTCCTTTGATGCTTTAACCTCCAACAAAACTCTGTTCAAGTGGTCCAGCGCAGCGGAGGCTACGTTTACCAAACTGAAAAGCTGCTTTGTTTCAGCTCCCATACTTGTCGCCCCTGATCCGTCTAGGCAGTGTGTGGTGGAGGTTGACGCATCAGAAGTAGGGGCTGGTGCGGTTTTATCCCAGCGCTCTTCCGCGGACAAGATGCACCCCTGCGCGTTTTTTTCTCACTGACTGTCACCTGCGGAATGTAATTATGATATTGGTAACAGAGAGTTGCTGGCATTGAAGCTTGCCTTGGAAGAGTGGCGTCATTGGTTGGAGGGTTCGGGGGTTCCCTTTATTGTTTGGACTGACCACAAGAATCTTGAATACATCAAGTCCGCCAAAAGGTTAAACTCTAGGCAGGCTCGGTGGGCTCTTTTTTTTCGGTCATTTTGATTTTTCTACATGTTACCGTCCGTGTTCTAAGACCATCAAGCCGGGAGCTTTATCCCGAGTTTTTGATCATTCGGAGCGCCATCTTTTTCCGAGCCCATTGTGCCGCAAAAGCTTTTTGTTTCTGCGGTCACGTGGGCAATCGAGTCGAAGGTCCGCATGGCCTCTCAAGGGGTAACGCCCTGCCCGGATGCCCACCGGGTCGTTTATTTGTGCGAGACTGTTTCAGGCCCGAAGTTATCCGATGGGGTCATTTTTCCAAGGTTGCTTGTCATCCTGGGGTTAAGCGCACCACGTTTCTCATTAAACAATGGTTCTGGTGGCCATCTATGGCTCACGACGTTCGTCTTTTTGTTTTGGCTTGCCCAGTCTGTGACACGCCGATTTTGACCATGGTGGACTGGTTCTCGAAGTCAACTCAGTCCTATGCCCAAATTACCCTCTGCCAGGGAGACAGCGGTTGCTGTCATTGACCACGTTTTTCACATACATGGCCTCCCGATGGATGTGGTCTCTGACAGGGGGGAATTTTGTCATTTGTTGGGGGCGACTGTTAGTCTTTCTTCTGGGTTCCATCCCCAGAGTAATGGGCAGACGGAGAGGGCCAACCAAGATTTAGAACGAATGTTGCGATGTTTGGTCCATCAGAATCCCTCCTCTTGGAGCCAACAACTCTCATGGGTTGAGTACGCACATAACCCGTTACCAGTCTCAGCTACGGGCCTATCTCCGTTTGAGTGCAGTTTAGGTTACCAGTCACCTGTGTTTCCCAGTATGGAATTCGAAGTCGCGGTTCCCTCTGCTCACGCTCTTGTCCAGAGGTGCCGTCGCACCTGGAGCAAGGCTGGACAGGTCCACGGTGTTTCCACACTGTGTTGGTTTACCGGTCTAGAGTTTACATCAACCAGCATCCTTGTCTGTGTTTCCACACTGAGATTGATTCCTGCATCTTCGTCTGAGTATCCACGCTTGTGGCATTGTCTGTCCAGAGTGTTCCTCAGCCTTATGGATCTTGTCTGACTTCCTGCGCATTACTATCTCTGTCCTTGCTGTCTCAATAAACTGTCTTTCACTTGCACTTGGATCTTGGGACTCATTATTGTGACAGATTCACTATAATAATAATAATAATACATTTTATTTATTTGGCGCCTTTCTGGACACTCAAGGTTGCCTTACAAGAAGGTTCATTAGAACAAACTAAAAACTAACTAGGGTAAAAACTAGCATAAAAACAGGTTAAAATACATCAGTTAAAAGCAGTACAGGAGGACAATGCAGTAGTGATCAGAGTAAGTAGGCTTGTCTAAACAGATGAGTTTTGAGTGTGGATTTGAAGTGTGAAAGTGAGTCAGAGTTGCGGAGGTCAGGGGGGAGAGTGTTCCAGAGCTGGGGAGCAGAGTGGCTGAAGCCCCTACTCCCCATGGTGACGAGGCGGGCTGGCGGAACAATGAGATGGAGAGAGGAGGAGGAGCGGAGAGAGTGGGCAGGTGTGGCAATATGAATGAGATCAGTTAGGTATGGAGGGGCGAGGTTATGGATGGCTTTGAAAGTGAGGAGCAGGATTTTGTAGTGGATGCGGTGTGTGATGGGGAGCCAGTGGAGCTGTTGGAGGACTGGGGTGATGTGCTTAATGGAGGGTGTGTGAGTGATGATGCGTGCAGGAGAATTCTGAACAAGTTGGAGTTTATGGAGGGTTTTTTGAGGGAGACCAAACAGGAGGGAGTTGCAGTAGTCGATTCGGGAAGTGACAAGGCTATGGACAAGAACGGCAGTGGAAAGAGGAGTGAGAGAAGGGCGGAGGCGGTGAATGTTCCTAAGGTGGAAGTAGGCTGAGCGGGTGATGTTATTGATGTGTGCAGTGAAGCTGAGGGTGCTGTCCAGGATGACACCCAGACTCTTTACCTGAGGGGAGGGGGAAAAGGAGGAGCCGTCGATGAAAATTGAGAAATTGTTTATTTTACTTAAGGTGGATTTTGTGCCAGTGAGTAGAAGTTCAGTTTTATTGCTGTTAAGTTTGAGGAAGTTTGAGGTGAACCAGGACTTTATTTCATGAAGGCAGTTGGTTAGGGAGGAGGGTGGGAGTGTGCTGTTAGGTTTACTGGAGATGTAGAGCTGAGTGTCATCCGCGTAGCAATGAAAATGAATGTTGTGTGTCCTGAAGATGTCACCAAGGGGGAGAAGATAGATCAGAAAAAGCAAGGGGCCAAGGACAGAACCCTGAGGAACACCAGAAGTGACAGGGAAGGGATGAGAGGTGAAGGGCTTTAGCTGGATGAACTGGGAGCGGTCGGAAAGGTAGGAGCGGAACCAGGTGAGGGGAATGCCAGTGATGCCGATGGAGGAGAGTCTGTCCAGTAGGATGGAATGCGAGATGGTGTCAAAGGCTGCACTGAGATCAAGCAGAAGGAGGATGGATAGTGAACCGGAGTCAGCAGAAAGGAGGAGGTCATTGGTGATTTTGAGAAGGGCCGTTTCAGTACTATGGAGGGAGCGAAAGCCAGATTGAAATTGTTCATAAAGGTTATTGGAGGAAAGGTGGGTTTGAAGTTGAGCAGCAACAGTTTTTTCCAGGAGTTTGGAGATGAATGGAAGGTTTGAGATGGGGCGGAAGTTATTGAAGTCAGTGGGATTGGAGCCGGGTTTCTTGAGTATGGGAGTGACAGCAGCAGTTTTCAGAGAGAGGGGTACAGTACCAGAAGTGAGGGAGGCATGAATAATATTAGTGATGAGGGGGGAAAGAGCGGGAATTGAAGCTTTGACAAGAGAAGTGGGGAGAGGGTCTAGTTGACAGGAGGAGGTATTTGATTTTTGGATAAGAGTGGAAATCTGGTTAACAGAGGGAGGGGTAAATGTTGAAAATGGATGGGTTGAAGTGGATGAGGGTGGAATGGGTGGGCTTAAGGCTAACAGAGTAAGTTGCTGGTGAATGTGTTGGATTTTTGTGGTGAAAAAAGATGACAGTTTATTGCAAAAGTCAGAAGAATAGAGATGGGATGGAAGTGAATCAGGGGGTTTTGTGATATTAGAAATGAGGGAGAAAAGAGCCTTGGAATTGCCTTCATAAGAACTGATTAACCGAGAGTAGTAGGTGGATTTGGCTTTGGAGATGGAGTCTTTGTATTGGAGGATGTGAGTTGTATACATGTCTTTGTGTATGGTGAGTCCAGTTTTCCTGTGGAGTCTTTCCAGTCGGCGGCCTATTGCTTTTTGTTTTCTTAGGGTCGGAGTAAACCAGGGTGCTGTGTTAGTGAAATTGACAGATCGAGTTTTGAGTGGAGCCAGAGTGTTGAGAATGTTTTGGAGGTGTGTGTTGTAATATGAGAGAAACTTGTTGTAGAAAGGCTATCTACACTGGGAAGGTTATTAATATGAGTTATGAGATTGTCCAGGTTGATGTCCTTGATTTTACGGAAGTGAATAGTACGTGGTGGGTTGGCTTTACTGAAAGACAGATTGACATTAAATGAAAGAAGCAGATGATCAGTATAAGGGAGGTGGTCAGTTTTGCAGTCCGTAGGTGTTATTCCTGAGCAGCAGATTAAGTCCAGAATATGTCCTTTATTGTGTGTGGGAAAGTTGACAAACTGTTGAAATCCAAGACTATCGATACATGAGGTAAAATCTTTAGTGAAAGTGTTATTGAAGTTGTCCATGTGGATATTGAAATCTCCCAGTAGTATGACATTAGATGAAAGTGTAGCCAGATGAGACAGAAATGCAGAAAAGTCAGAGATAAAATCCTTGTTTGGTTTTGGTGGTCTGTAAAGAGTCGCAATAACAGTGGGAGTAGGTCCAGAGAGCTGACAGACAGTGGCCTCAAAGGAGAGGCAGGCAGGCACATTCACGGGAACAACTTTCCAGTTCTCACGGTATATTACCGCGAGACCGCCCCCTCTCCCAGACACACGAGGTGCAGATTGGTAAACAAACCCCGGTGGAGTGGTTTCATTGAGGGGAGTGAAGTCGTTTGGCTGCTGCCAGGTCTCAGTCAGACAAAAAATGTCAAACTTACGGTCCGTCAGGAGATCCTGGACGAGGTGGCCCTTGTTCGTGAGAGAGCGGATGTTTAAAAGGCCAATGTTGACCGCAGTGCTGCAGAGACTGACAGCCGCGTTAGCATTAGCCGAGCTCGGGACACGGGCTAACAGCAAATGATCAGCACGGCGTCCGGTGTTCTTCAGAGGCCGGCGAGTGGTAGACCAGAACGACTTGATGGAGTTGGAGTTGTCGTATTGGAAATGTCGTGATCCCCGGTGAGTGCCTCTCTGCTTCTGATATTCCTCCCAGAAACTCTCTGTGGTCTCGTCGTCAGACATGGTTGGCAGCCTTGGAAGAGGAAGCGTCGGAGGAAATGTGGAACGTGGAACGATGTGACACGAAAATCCACATTCAAACCAAAATATCTCTCTTCCTTTTCAATTGCACATCTTCTGTGTCTTCTGTCATCTCCTGTTGTCGGGGTTCCCAGTGTAATTCGGATGCTGTATTCTGCTGAACATTACTATGGTAAGCCTGTTATAAGAGTATATATTTTAGACCTGATGGGATGGTTTTGGGG
>NC_138230.1:1807728-1827728 GCF_964197995.2 Scardinius erythrophthalmus | reverse complement strand
AACTCTGCTTCTAACCACAGGTCGAGATCTGTCGTTCCAAACACACAACTCTGCAATGCTCTTTGCGAATGTTCCCTGGAACGATGATTTCGGGAAACACAGACTCGTTGAACTGCTTATAACGACAGAACTTGCGAGAGGGTGGTGAGACTATCCCACTGTACTAGGAGTATGTCGGCCTCCAAGGCCCTTGTTTCTGTGATGTGGCAGGGTGGTCCTCACCGCACACATCTGTACGGTTCTACTCAGTGAACTTGTACTCTACACCAGGGTCCCTCTCGTCGTCCTAGAGCTGCTCCTCGCGATGTCACACTGCACAGACACTTCTCGCTATGGTTGCGTCGGTATAGACGTTGTCAAAATGTTGTCAAAACATTGTCAAAATAAATCTGGTTTGCATGGACATGCGGAAGCAATAAAAAAAATCTTATAAATTAAATGAATATAAATTTTTAAGGTTGTTGTTTGTTGAGGTCAGTTTGTCGAGAAAGACACACGCCTGCGCACATATACATTCAAACATGCATATCTATAGACTGAACACGTAATACGCATATGCACGCCGTCAGCGTTTTCACATATTCGTGTTTTTGAAATTTGCGTGGAGATGATAACTTTTTTATTAATTTATTATTCAACGCCTGCACCTTAGAACCTATTTCAAGGTAGAACGGTGTCGTGTTAGCGTCCCCTAGTTAATAAATAATGATCTTAGCGACGGAAGTGAATCAATCAAAACTAACTTTATCTGGACAATAACTTTATTCTAGAGCTAAAGTTAAAACACACATCACAGCTGACACAGGGAAACACACAACACAGCTGACACAGGGAAACACACAACACAGCTGACACAGGGAAACACACAACACAGCTGACACAGGTAAACACACAACACAGCTGACACAGGTAAACACACAACACAGCTGACACAGGGAAACACACATCACAGCTGACACAGGCAAACACACAACACAGCTGACACAGGGAAACACACAACACAGCTGACAGGCAAACACACAACACAGCTGACACAGGCAAACACACAACACAGCTGACACAGGTAAATACACAACACAACTGACACAGGGAAACACAATACAGCTGACACAGGTAAATACACAACACAGCTGACACAGGTAAACACACAACACAGCTGACACAGGGAAACACAACACAGCTGACCCAGGTAAACACACAACACAGCTGACACAGGTAAACACACAACACAGCTGACACAGGTAAATACACAACACAGCTGACACAGGTAAACACACAACACAGCTGACACAGGGAAACACACAACACAGCTGACACAGGTAAACACACATCACAGCTGACACAGGCAAACACACAACACAGCTGACACAGGGAAACACACAACACAGCTGACACAGGCAAACACACAACACAGCTGACACAGGGAAACACACAACACAGCTGACACAGGGAAACACACAACACAGCTGACACAGGCAAACACACAACACAGCTGACACAGGGAAACACACAACACAGCTGACACAGGCAAACACACGACACAGCTGACACAGGCAAACACACAACACAGCTGACACAGGGAAACACACAACACAGCTGACACAGGGAAACACACAACACAGCTGACACAGGCAAACACACAACACAGCTGACACAGGGAAACACACAACACAGCTGACACAGGCAAACACACGACACAGCTGACACAGGTAAACACACGACACAGCTGACACAGGTAAACACACAACACAGCTCACAGAGGTAAACACACAACACAGCTGACACAGGTAAACACACAACACAGCTGACACAGGTAAACACAACACAGCTGACACAGGGAAACACACAACACAGCTGACACAGGCAAACACACGACACAGCTGACACAGGTAAACACACAACACAGCTGACACAGGCAAACACACGACACAGCTGACACAGGTAAACACACAACACAGCTGACACAGGGAAACACACAACACAGCTGACACAGGGAAACACACAACACAGCTGACACAGGGAAACACACAACACAGCTGACACAGGCAAACACACAACACAGCTGACACAGGTAAATACACAACACAGCTGACACAGGTAAACACAACACAGCTGACACAGGTAAACACACAGCACAGCTGACACAGGCAAACACACACGCTAGAAGAGTTTTTGAGAAGAGCCGTCTAGCTCCATAGACTCCCATTCATTTTGCACTCATGGGCGATCGCCCCCAGTGGAGCTCTGGTGGAACTACAACCAAAATTCGGTACAATAGGACTTAATAGGGCTCTGAAGACATCATGCACATGCGGATTACTGTTCAGTCTATAGTGTTTCATTGCCATCTACTGGCCTGGCAGCAGAATATAGGGGGTATTAGTCGTTTTCGCGGATCCGTGTTTACACAAAAAACTCAAAGGGAAAAACTTCTCTGTTTGAAGCATATTGTTGTCGTGTAAACGTACCCTTAGATACAAAATATCAAAACAAATGTTATTGATGGTAAATTAAGAAACACAAACACTTGATTTTACTCACAGTCTTCGACGTCTTCATCACGCTCCGTAAAAACTCCCCCAGGTTCTTCACGTCGATGAACCCGTCATCTGCACAGAAGCAGAGGTCAGCAGCAGGTCAAAGGTCGTTCCTCATGCGTGAGGTGTCGGGTGTGTGTGAGGTGTGTGAACTCACCGTCGCGGTCGAACTGAGTCCAGGTGTTGAGGAAGGTGGAGGCGGTCAGACCTCTGAAGAAACTCTCCATGACTGATGATCAGAGTCGAGTGCAGGTCGTCATGAGCATCAGCTGCTCCTCCTCTCCTCCGGGCCACAATTACACCCACATAATGATCCGTCACTGGAGACAACACACAATCACACACACACAGAGCAAACCCACACACTCCACAGCTGCGCTGCTCACGCAAAACTACATTCATCACCATAACACAGGCAGAAGAAGAATACAGAAGTGCATCAATAACTCATCAGATCTAAACAAAACGTTCCTCTAGTCTAAACAGACCCAGACGACATCTATCACACACACACATGCACGCAAGCACACACACACACACACACACACACACACACACACACACACACACACACACACACACAGGCACACGCATACACACTCAAACACACACACACACACACACACACACACACACACACACACACACACACACACACACACACACACACACACACACACACACACACACACACACACTCTCACAAAACACACTCAAACACACACACTCTCACACACAAACACTCACACACACTACAATGACGACATCTATCACACACACGCATGCACGCACACACATACACACTCAAACACACGCACACACTCAAATGCACCCCCACACACACACACACACACACACACACACACACACACACACTCACTCACTCACTCACTCACAAACACTCACACACTCAAACACACACTCACACGCACCCACACAAACACACACACACTACAAAAAATAAAAATAAATGGATGTTACTTTGAAACATTTTTCACTTCTAGTAATATATATATATATATATATATATATATATATATATATATATATCTTTTTCTACAAATAATTAACAAAGAAACAGCAAGTAACAACCCAGAGAACAGGGAAGGTTCTCTCAAAGTTATGAACAAACGTTCCTCCAGTAACATTCATCTGGTCTTTAATAATGTTAGCACAAAAACATGATTTATACATCATTCATAAAATGTTTCAGTTGGATGTTCGTCTGATGTTGTTACTTTGATTCAGAACGTTCAGAGAACATTAAAATGTAACGTTCCATAATGTTTGAAGAATGATACGATGATTAATGTTCACATGACCAAGAAAAAAACGTTTCTAATATTTTTGTGTAACGAATACGACTCTGGGTTAATTTGAATTAGCTCAAGGATATAGGGAAAAGTCGCATGTACATTTATTTTATCAATTATCGAGATTACCTCGTTCTATGACTGGTCTAATCATCAGTTATTCGTCCAGCGAAGACTGTAAGATCATCACAGTCAAGAACAAACTCCAATAAAGTTTAGGTTCTGGCCACGAACAGTAAACTTTATGAGTTTATTAATTAAAACTACGGAATGTAGTCTAATATCGAGCTTGTAGCTTAAGACCTTTTATTTCAGTGACTTTAGAATGGTGGGTTTTTGAAACACAGAGACAGTGAAAAGTATAAATGGATTTTAATAAGTGTAACTTAACTAGATTATATGAGCTACGAATAGAAACGTACGTAAAAATGCAACCAATAAACACAACAAACATTTAAACAATAATAACATACGTGATAAGAATAAAATGACATGAAAGAAAGAAAGAAAGAAAATGGAAAGCTAGTAATTGTTACATACAGAAACCTAAAGTTACGAGACACCGGGAAAAACAGCTTTTATCAGACAATGTAGCTTTACTTGCAAGTTTCTGTGCTCTTTCTGGTCAGGCTGAAGAAGAGGGAGCGCGCGCGTGCGCGTGTCCTGTTCTGCTGCGTCTTCCGGTGTCGCGCGAAGCTTGAAAAGGCTCACTGAAATGTACTATTACAGAGAAAGTTCGTCTCCCGGGATGGGAGAGGTCGGAAATCTTGGTTGCAAAGACAAGGCAGCTACTCGACCATGTGTTGGTCAGAGGAGAAGGTCCAAAGCCTTTCCCGAGGGTCCTGGAGAAGCGTTGCCAGGGGAGGAGAGGAGAGTAGGAGCAAAAGTAAAAGCAAAGCACCAAGAGAGAAGGGAAGCATGATATTTTGAAGGGGCCAAAACTCACGCCCTCTCACGGACGTGGGCCAACCGTCTTTAACAACGGATCGGGCACACCTCCTGACGTTTCGAGATCTATACCCCCCTTCCTCTTAGAAATTGGAACGATAGATTCGTTCGTAACATTAATATCACTGGTATTAATAAAACAATTCATCCTCTGATATGTTGCGTTAAACATTCGAGACCGTTGGGATATCTGGAACAAGACGATACCATGAATGGCACTGCTATGACATAATTACACACAGATACACGATTATAGTCACATCACATTGATTACAAACCAATAAAGTTATATAGGCATAGTATTTGGGACAAGGGATCATGCACACATCAAGAAAATACATTTAAACATTGTACCAAATGATTTCGATCACGCGTGGTAGGATCCATGTGGGTTTCTGTGTGTGTGTGCGTGTGTGTGTGACCAGGACTGAGAGTTCATGCTGCCGCTGAACTTTTGCTCTCTTGCCTATGTGTGTTAATGCAGCTCGGCCCACGTGTGGAATCACGAGGGGGCAAAATATGATATTATGCTCGGGGAATTAAAATGCATGGAACCATAACGTTTATCACAGTCCCTTACCAAAAATCTCCTTCGTCTCGCGACGAGGATTAGAACACTTTGAGGAACATAGGAATACATATCAACATTTAAAGAGTTTACTCTGAAGAGTTTCATGGAAAGTTCCATGTGTGTGTGTGGTGTGTGTGTCTCTATGGCTTGTCACGTGATCCCAAGGCATGGGGGGGGGTGTTCGATTGGAAGATGGCATTCAGCAAAGACAATGGCAGTTCTGTGGACCAGCCTGAGGTGTTTTAGAATTGATGCTGCTATGGTCCTGGAGAACTGAAACTGAAAGGAGTCAGTCTTTTAAATTTGCCTTCAGTACACAAAGAACCAATGATAGACATAGTAAGGGAATTGTCGTAGTACCCCGTGACAGCTTGAGAAACAATATAGACCTGTTCGTTTATTTCATTAAGTCGTGGTAAACATTAACCAGCAGAACAAAAACGATGTGTTTTCGATCAACATGATACACTTAACTAGAAACAGATGTCGTTGTGGCTACATTCCCCCTTTTTGTTAAACGAAATTCGGGATGGAATTCGTTGAACAACAAATAGGCACAATGGATGGCAGGTGGATCATGATGGACAACTAGCAGGTGGTTGTTAGGCTGATGACTCAGCTCAAGTGAGGTTGAGGGGTCCCCCCCCGCCAGACACGGCTTTGTGAGCTTGGCTGTGGATGCTCACGTCTCGTTGAGTCTGGTACTGGTGATGTCCGATTGTGGCTGCTTTCTCGCGAACCACCACAGCATCCTGTTAGAGGAAAAAGGGAGAGAGAGAGAAAGGGAGGAATAATTTTCAGCGATGGATGTCCTTGGTTGTCTAGGACCGTCTTGTTGCTTCGCTGAGGTTGGTATGCCACGTGCTTCGATGTGCCATGCGTGGCTTTCGTGCTGCGGTGTTCAGCACATGGGCACCCTTGGCATAGGAAAGGTCTGTTCATCAGAGGTCCGCATGACCTTTCTTTGTACACAGCTGAGGTGTCGTAAGCGGCTCTGAGGCGTGCAGTGTAGTTGGTAAAGTTTGTTCGTGCTGTGTAATCACTGCAATCGTGATGGTGGTATGTATGTGGCGCAGACATCAGTCTGGTTACTCACTGCAGGTCAGAGATGACCTCGAAGCAGTAGGGGTCAGTGTTCGTTTTCTGTGTCGGTGTCAGACGTGGCTGCACTGTCTTCATCTGTTGTGTAAGACGACTCAGGCTCATCAGGGTTCTGGAGAGAGTGGCTACAGGTTTGACGGTCAGGGCTTGGAGTTCTGGACGGCGGGTGATGCTGGTTCCAGAATCTTTCGGAGCGCTGGGTCCGACGCTTTGGACGAGTACCATCACAGTCGTGCTGCCACCTGCTGTCTGGCTCGGAGCAGTGTTCAGAGACGGAGTAGATTGTGTGTGTTTTTACAGTCTTTTCATCTATAGCCCTTTGCTTGGTGTGAGCCTTGTGGACTAAGTCTCTGAGTTTTCGAGTGGACATTGTTCGTGGGCAGACAAGCACGTCAAGATGTCCACTCACGCTGCTATGTAGATTTCGCAGAAACAATGTTCTGAAATTCACATCCTCTTCCATACCTGGGGAGTTGGTTGCTCCGAAGAACGTTTGTCGGAGTCGGTCATAATAGGAGTGTGGGGGCTCAAGTCGGCCCTGCTTTACGTCAAAGGCCGCGATAAACCCTTGGTCTGCCTCTGGATCAGAGAATTCGCGGATCAAAGCTTGTCGCAGTTGCTTGTAATCTGCTTTGACCGCCTGTGGTTGGCGGTCCAGAAAACTACGCACATCTCTACTTGCGGTGATTCGTAACAGGTAGAATTTGTCCCAAGCTGTCAGGTTGGCGACAGTTTGCAGGTGAAAGTCAATGTCTTGAAGGTACGAATTGACACTGTGGTCTCCGGCAAACGTAGGGATGTTGCGGGCTAGTTTATCAAGGCTTTTGGGAGGAGAGCTGTTGCTGGGGGCCCAATCCGTCTGGAGAGGATTCTGACCCTTTACAGCTCCGCCCCCCTCAGCTTTTGGTGTTTGGCTGACCGGGAGAAACTCTGTGATGTGTGTTTCTCCGTTCCAGACACTCTGCAGTCTGTAAGCATGTTTTAGTTCTGCATGAACAGTGTCAAGTTCATCTTGGAGCTCGTGTCTCTGCTGAGTGAGCTGATGGATTTTAGTCTCTGCTCTCTCCAGGAGAGCTTCAGCCTGTTGGAGCCTTTCGTTGAGTTCCTTCCGGGTGAGTTCCTCCGACTGCTGCCTTTGTTCTGTGTGCCGATGAAGATCATCTAGGGCATTTTGAAGTCTTTCAACTTCCTGTTGCAGCGTCATGTCCGTCTCGTCCTCTTCCTCGGTCAGGAAGAGTAGCTGGTCTAGATGGTTCTGTGTGTGTGCTCGGTCCTCCAGGTCTTCTGTGGAACCGGGTGAGCTCGACATCTCTGCTTACTGTGGTGAGAGAAGCACAGCACACAAAAAAGAGACAAAATGCAAGTTTGTTTTAGGGTCAAATGAGCTATACTCATACGGCTATGCCGTCTATGAGAATTTCGGGGCTAACTGATGCCGACAGTTAGCGGAGCCAATTTTGTGGGTATGGATAAACCCACAATAGAGATTTTGACAGGCGGTAGCCTGGGGGTCGTCTAATGACGCCGGCTCTGATCGTTACTCTATTCGCTTTCCTGGGGTCTCTCTTAGGTTCTGTCTGTGAGTGAAATGAGAGAAACAAATCACAACAGAATGGAGAAAGGCAAAGTTAGAGGTAGGGAAGAAAAGGGAAACACAACACAAGGAAGTGAATTGGTCTGCAATGAAATGTCACAAACAATAACACGGGGAGTGTTATAAAATAAAAATAAAGAGGCCTAAGCCTATAAACACTGACTGAGTCCTGCCAATAGATACACAATAAGGGATTACGAGGTTAGACTCAATGTAAATTAAGGCTTTCTGGTTTCATCAAATTGAGTAACTATGTATGCAGGAGTCAGAGGTAAAGGCTTTACAAAGAAAAAAAAAATAAAATAAAAATAAAATAGTGATACAACAAAAAGGGAAATTATGATAACTGATAGTGATTTATCAGAATAACCTACCCCCCCTTGGAGAGACTGGAGAAGAAAAAAAAAATTATCAATGAAATAAATTTTGAATAAACAACACAGGCTTGAGACGCAGGCAGAGGGATAGGCCCCGGCAGTGGGTTTGTGCCACAAAGGTGAGGGGCGTATGTCCTCTCAGTGGTCTACCTGGTTGAGTAAACAAAATTTTAAATTCAAATTCAAACTAGTTTAGATTGAAATTCAACTAAGCATGCAAGGAGATGTCCAAAGTAATAATAATAAGGAAGGAAAGAAAATTAGAATGATACAGTGATGTATCAATACTAAAATAATTAAAACTGAAATTCAGAATGACTTCCTATAATCCTTACAATAACACTGAAGTTATTAGTATTGCTTATAAAAATAATCAAACGAAGAGGGTAGCAATGAGACACCAATGCAGACTGAGACTGTCTAAGCTTTAACTCAAAAAGTTTTTTAGAACTTCACTTAAAGTGTGACAGTCAAAAACAGAAAAAGGAATTGTCTAACTCCAAATAATATCAGCATAAGCTAAGCTTGAATGCAGTTAAGTGTTTGAGAGAGAAAATGAATGCAGAGAGAAAAAGAAATTGAAAGCAGGTATTATCTTAGAACGCCACGAGATGGCGTAGTTGCGCTCGTGCAGGCTGACGTCAGGGGGAAGCGACGCTTACGCAGGATGACGTCGGTGTAGGGCGCGTGATTTGACAACCTGCCACACACCTAGAGGCTGCCCTCTAGTGTCGGTGACGTGATTCAGCAATTTAGACAGCAGATTTTTTTTTCTGTGGAAATCACGAGTATTTCGCGCTCTGTTGCATGCGGAAAATGCGAGTTTCACAACATGTAACTACAGGAATTACACATTTTACATTACACATTGAGACGGTTTTATCATAAGAACAGGGACTGTCATATTTTCTTAATTCATAAAACTGGTCTTCAATTACACATTATCTCTGAAACGGTTTACATAAAAACAGGTATTAAAACTTCTTGTTTTAATCACTAGAAACTGTGAGCACGACAGGCATCAAAACATCTATTTACTTAAGCTGTGAGCACAACAGGCATCAAAACAGCTGTGAGCATGAATTATCTGCTCATCTCCCATAAGCATTAATCAAAGTAGCCCTTTTATGATTTTATGCGTAGGTTTTTCAAAATTGGTTCGCGACGCCAATTTCTGACCAGGAGTTTATCGTTAACGTATTATCATAAGGCCTATTACGACTGAAACTGAGGCACTGCCCAGGTCAGATTTACGTCTTCGTCCTAAAGAGATCCTTCGTCTTCATTTAGTCGGTTTAAATCATATTACATGTACTAACTGTAAAGAGTTTTGCTTCGTCTTTACAGAGACACAATGTAATGTCATGAACTGCAGTTTTAGCTCTTAACAGTGATTAAAAATGCTTAGACATTTTTAAAAATGTTAATTTGAAGAGCTGAGCTGGCTTTGTGCCTATAACGTCAGCTGAGTGAGTTCGCGTTATAGCGACTTACCTCACAATTCAAAACGCGCGTGTAACGTTACAAATATTAATACCAATAATACACATTCACTGAAACTGAATTTTGCCCACCAAAATAAAGTTTGAAACTGCCCGCATTCTCCACCAAAAATGTAACGAATACGACTCTGGGTTAATTTGAATTAGCTCAAGGATATAGGGAAAAGTCGCATGTACATTTATTTTATCAATTATCGAGATTACCTCGTTCTATGACTGGTCTAATCATCAGTTATTCGTCCAGCGAAGACTGTAAGATCATCACAGTCAAGAACAAACTCCAATAAAGTTTAGGTTCTGGCCACGAACAGTAAACTTTATGAGTTTATTAATTAAAACTACGGAATGTAGTCTAATATCGAGCTTGTAGCTTAAGACCTTTTATTTCAGTGACTTTAGAATGGTGGGTTTTTGAAACACAGAGACAGTGAAAAGTATAAATGGATTTTAATAAGTGTAACTTAACTAGATTATATGAGCTACGAATAGAAATGTACGTAAAAATGCAACCAATAAACACAACAAACATTTAAACAATAATAACATACGTGATAAGAATAAAATGACATGAAAGAAAGAAAGAAAGAAAATGGAAAGCTAGTAATTGTTACATACAGAAACCTAAAGTTACGAGACACCGGGAAAAACAGCTTTTATCAGACAATGTAGCTTTACTTGCAAGTTTCTGTGCTCTTTCTGGTCAGGCTGAAGAAGAGGGAGCGCGCGCGTGCGCGTGTCCTGTTCTGCTGCGTCTTCCGGTGTCGCGCGAAGCTTGAAAAGGCTCACTGAAATGTACTATTACAGAGAAAGTTCGTCTCCCGGGATGGGAGAGGTCGGAAATCTTGGTTGCAAAGACAAGGCAGCTACTCGACCATGTGTTGGTCAGAGGAGAAGGTCCAAAGCCTTTCCCGAGGGTCCTGGAGAAGCGTTGCCAGGGGAGGAGAGGAGAGTAGGAGCAAAAGTAAAAGCAAAGCACCAAGAGAGAAGGGAAGCATGATATTTTGAAGGGGCCAAAACTCACGCCCTCTCACGGACGTGGGCCAACCGTCTTTAACAACGGATCGGGCACACCTCCTGACGTTTCGAGATCTATACCCCCCTTCCTCTTAGAAATTGGAACGATAGATTCGTTCGTAACATTAATATCACTGGTATTAATAAAACAATTCATCCTCTGATATGTTGCGTTAAACATTCGAGACCGTTGGGATATCTGGAACAAGACGATACCATGAATGGCACTGCTATGACATAATTACACACAGATACACGATTATAGTCACATCACATTGATTACAAACCAATAAAGTTATATAGGCATAGTATTTGGGACAAGGGATCATGCACACATCAAGAAAATACATTTAAACATTGTACCAAATGATTTCGATCACGCGTGGTAGGATCCATGTGGGTTTCTGTGTGTGTGTGCGTGTGTGTGTGACCAGGACTGAGAGTTCATGCTGCCGCTGAACTTTTGCTCTCTTGCCTATGTGTGTTAATGCAGCTCGGCCCACGTGTGGAATCACGAGGGGGCAAAATATGATATTATGCTCGGGGAATTAAAATGCATGGAACCATAACGTTTATCACAGTCCCTTACCAAAAATCTCCTTCGTCTCGCGACGAGGATTAGAACACTTTGAGGAACATAGGAATACATATCAACATTTAAAGAGTTTACTCTGAAGAGTTTCATGGAAAGTTCCATGTGTGTGTGTGGTGTGTGTGTCTCTATGGCTTGTCACGTGATCCCAAGGCATGGGGGGGGGTGTTCGATTGGAAGATGGCATTCAGCAAAGACAATGGCAGTTCTGTGGACCAGCCTGAGGTGTTTTAGAATTGATGCTGCTATGGTCCTGGAGAACTGAAACTGAAAGGAGTCAGTCTTTTAAATTTGCCTTCAGTACACAAAGAACCAATGATAGACATAGTAAGGGAATTGTCGTAGTACCCCGTGACAGCTTGAGAAACAATATAGACCTGTTCGTTTATTTCATTAAGTCGTGGTAAACATTAACCAGCAGAACAAAAACGATGTGTTTTCGATCAACATGATACACTTAACTAGAAACAGATGTCGTTGTGGCTACATTTGTTAGCAGGGACATTAAATTAAACGTGAAGTTTTAAGTACAAAGACTGAAATAGTATTTTCTTGTAAAATGTCCAATAATCTTTAAAAAAGTTTTAAATAAAACAGTGTATGTTCGACACTGAAGAACCCTTGAGATTATGACAGTACTGAAAAATCAATGACTTACATTTGCTTATAATAATCAAAATTGTTTTGATTTTATACTCTTTTTAAAAAACTTTCCACACTTCAGAATCTCACCGCCAATGAATTGCGTTTATAATTCCTCACATATTTATTTTCCTGTGCTGTAATTATGACAATGATGATTGATTTCAAACTTTTTTATTAACAAACACTGGGAGCGTTAAAGTGACGAACTACAGCTGATTGAGTGATTCCAGAAAACTCCAGATTCTGATTCAGTTTGATCTTGAATGAAAAGGACAGGGTTATTATATTTACCTGAATCCATAACAATACATATTGTTACATGAAATGAAATAAACAATAACTACAATAAAACTAACCATAACTTGATGTACTGATAAATGAAATAAAAATGTATATAAACTATACTGATATATTTAAAAAATAATAATAAAATAACAAAAAACAAAATTAAAAAACTAAAATGAAAACTGATTCAAATGGTTAAAAAAGACTATAACTGTATCTCAATAATACTATAATAACACTGGATGAGAGAAAAATACAATTTGATTTTTTTTTTTTTTTAGTATATAATTTTTTATACATATTTTCAATTTGATAAATATTTTAAGTCATCTTTGAAGTTTTTTGAGGCCCCTTGTTGAGAAGCTCTGATCAAGCTCATAATCTTGCATTCACGTTTAACTAGAAATGATTTAATAATGCAAAAAAACAGTTTTAAAACATATAAAGTGCAGTAGAAGCCACTGCAGAGTCAGACATCAGTCAATCAGAAGTGATCACGCGCTGTGATTGGCCGGAGCGGCCGAGGGGAGGGACTTGGTGCGCTGGCGCTCGGTGTCGCCCTCCTCTGGGTCGGTCCGGGACTGAACGCAGGAGATGGAGCGGCTGACGCTCAGAGTGTGTGAGGTGTGTGTGTCGAACACAGGAGACTCAGGAGCTGCAGGCAGAACCAACAGTCAGGATCAACAGAAGAGATTTCTGATATGAATTACACATCATGGAACTCACGGGGGTCCGATGAGGCTCCTCCCTCTGTGCTGTGAGTGACAGGACCAGCCTCCGCCCCCTCAGTGACTGACAGCATCGGCAGAGCAGGGGATTCTGGGACGTCGTCCAGATGAGGAGGAACTGACGACAGAAGTCATGAGGTCAGATTCATCACGTGTGTGTGTGTGTGTGAGTGTGAGAGTGTGTGTGTGTGTGTGTGTGTGTGAGTGTGAGTGTGAGAGAGAGTGTGAGTGTGTATGTGTGTGTGTGTGTGTGTGTGTGTGTGTGTATGTGTGTGTTTGTGAGCATGTGTGTGTGTGACTCACTGATGCAGTCAGAGGTGCTGAATGACACGGATGGACGGCTGGAGCGGTGCTCTGATGACGGTGTGTGTTCAGCTGTGTGTTTGTGTGCAGGTGTGTGGGTGTCTTCAGGTGTGTGTGTGTGTTGAGGTGTGTGTTTGAGTCTTCTGGCTGCAGGTTCATCTTGAGCCCCTTTCTGGACTGCTAGTGTCGTGTGTCCATGATCTCCACCTGCTCAATAACAGAAAACTGAGAAAGCCTGACCAGACAGTTGTGAAGCATTCCGAAGTAGTTTTAAAGGGGTTATATGTAGAATTCAGAAACCCTTGATGTTAGTGACACCGGTGGGTGGCCATGAAGTGCAATGCAGGTGCTAGGGTATTCTGGGTGGATGCTAGGGTGTTGCTATGGGGTTGTTTTGCAGTGCTATTGTATTCTTAGAGGAAGTTCTAAGAAGAAGTTCCTAGGGTGTTGCTACAGCGTGGTGTTCTGGGAGGTTGCTAGGGTGTTGCTATGTGGTTGCTACAGCATAGCAAGGACAGTTTTGCTAGGATGTTGCTATGGTATGTGCTAGAGTATTCTGGGTGGTTGCCAGTGTGTTGCTATGGGTTTGTTTTGCATTGCTATGGTGTTCTTGGTGGTTTCTAATAAGTTTCTAGGATGTTGTTATATGGTTGCTACAACATATTGCTCTGGGAGGCTGTTAGGGTGTTGCTATGCAGGTGCTAGGGCATTCTGGGTGGTTGCTAAGGTGTTTCTATGGGGTTGTTTTGCGGTGCTATGGTGTTCTTGGTGGTTTCTAAGCAGTTCCTAGGGTGTTGCTATGTGGTTGCTACAGCATGGTGTTCTGGGAGGTTGCTAGGGTGTTGCTATGCGGTTGCTTCTGGTCTTCTGTCAGTAAATTTACACAGACATTAGACTCACACACATCAACATCATCATCATCATCATCTTAAACACACAATGACGTCACCTTCATCAGGAGCTTCAGCTTTGGATGCTGCAGATGGAGACACGCCTGCCTGCGAGTGACATCATCATCATCATCATCATCAGTCAGCTCATGTTTATCAGAGATTTCATCATCTGAATGCTGAATAAATAAGCTTTCCATTGATGGATGGATTGTTAGGATAGGGCAATATTTGGCCGAGATACAACTATTTCCAAAATATCTTCATGGAACATGATCTTTACCTAATATACTAATGATTTTTGGCATAAAAGAAAAATCGATAATTTTGACCCATACAATGTATTGTTGGCTATTGCCACAAATATAGCCGTGCGACTTGTAACTGGTTTCGTGATCCAGGGTCACATATGTGATCAGACTGAATTGGATCACAGTGCTGACCAGCGGGTGAAACTCACCTTCTTGCGCTTCTCTTGTTTGGCCCGTATCTCCGCCAGCAGCAGGTCGTTGCCGAGCACCTGCGCGCCCATGTGACGCCCCGTCAGCGGACTGCCCCGTTTGACGCCATCCTGCACGTGACCTTTGACCTCATGCGCAACAGGCTCCGGGATCACGACCGGCTCTGGGGGCGGGGCGTCTGTTTCCGTTGTTGTCACGGAGACCGTTGTCATCGTTGTCGCGGTCGCCATGGGACCAGGGGTGGGGCTGGTGGGCGTGGCTTTGGTGGAGGAGCGATGCTTGATGAGGCTGAAGAAGCCGCTCAGTCGAGAGTCTCTGCTCTTCTCTGTGTCCGCGGCAGGCGCTCTGCAGCCAGCAAGAAAAAGCCGTCATTTCACCGTCTAGGTTAACTACCCAGCATGCAATTTTGCTTTTAAAAGATGTCTAATAGCCGTCCAAACACAGCCCAGATGTCTTGGCTAAAACAAGGCAAAATTTGGGCTGCCAGTGAAAATTGTATAGATGTCTAACCAGAGCCCAAGAATAGACTCGTCATCAGTTAGACAACAAAGAGTGAAGAAATGAAACCAAACACTGTTGACTTTGCTTACATGATGGAATATCAAACATCTCACAAGTTGGTTTGGCAAAAATGAGATGTAACCAAATTCCAAGGTTTTTTGGCTAAAAGTGGGTTATCTAATTGATGATTAGTCTATTCTTGGGCTCTGGTTTAGACGTCTATACAATTTTCAATGGCAGCCCAAATTATGCCTTGTTTTAGCCAAGACGTCTGGGCTGTGTTTGGACGGCTATTAGACATCTTTTAAACGCAAAATTGCTTGCTGGGCAGACAGAACGAGCGTGAGGCCCAAGTCCACCACACACACTCCACTTCACATCTCCCATCTTACTTAGCTACGATGTTGGTGACTTTTCTGGAGTAGAACTCTGGAACGCCTTCATCCACAGAGCTGCTCTGATCCAGTTCCTGCACAGGGTCAGTGCTGATTGGCTGACACTGAGAAAACATCCAATCATAGGTGTTTAATGAGCCGGTCTGTCTATGAGGATGATTCACACTGACCGTGAACTTTCACCTCCAAACTCAAACATTTCATTCCTATCTAGTCAAGTCAGTCAATTTCTACAGCTCTTTATTCAGTACAGATCGTTTCAAACTGTGTGCAACTTCACAGTAATAAACAGGGAAATAACAGAATCAATGATGCAAACTTCATCAAGTATGAGAGAGATTCAGTGGTGAAGCCACTCTACAGAAGATGAGAGAGTCATTATTCAGATCAGTTTTTGTTCTCATCTGATAGTGTCAGTGCAGTCAGATTAATATTATTACTGGATATTACGTGTCCCATGGACATGAAAATAATAATCTGTCCGGTTCATTTATTTTGTCCTTGGCTTTGTAAAAAACTGTCTCACTTTTATTAAGTGGCTTTAACAACTATGTACTAACATTGAAATGAATAATTTGATACAATGGATTTAGTGTATATCTGTTTTTACATTGTACTCATATTTAAAAAATACCAGCATGTAATTACAGCTGTAATTAATTTGTCATTACATTTGTAATTACACTGTTGACCCTTACACCTTAACCCAGCCTTAAACCTACCCATACCAGCACAACCATATGTCCCTAACCTTACCCATATCACACCTCAACAGCAGCAAAAGTGTTTTACAATACAACATGAACACAATAAGTACATTGTACAAGTACATAAAGCCACTTAATATAAAGTGGGACCAAAACTGCTTTGCGTCCCTGTAAACTCACACGCTGTGTTTCTCTGAGTGTGTTCTGGCGTCTCACGGCGGCTCTGCTGGGTTTGGTCTTCTTGGTGCGCCGCGGCCTGAACTTGGTGGCGTGCTGAAGAGGGGGTGTGTCTCCGGTGGGCAAGTCGCAGAAGCTCATAGGCTGAGGCTGCGGTAGCTCCGCCTCCACTGGGGGCGGGGACTCTGGCTGTTGAGTGGGCGGAGTCGGGGGCGGCGGCAGATCGCCCACACAGGGAGACACGTCCTCTAATGCCTTAAACAGATCAAAGTCCAGCTCTGACATGCACACACACACACACACACACACACACACACACACACACACACACACACCAGACACACAATTAACCAGCAGTAATTAACATACTCTAACGAGAGCAATGGAATCTAATTGGTGTAGGTGATGTGTACCGAAGGCGGAGGACATGGGTCTGAACATCCTGCTGTGAATGCTCTTCCTCTTGGCTTTATGTGTCCGCTGGAGATCGAACACACACAGACAGACATCAGCGTTCACCTGATATAACACTCACATCTCATTAACACTCATATGCATGAGCAAATACACAGCATCAACATGTTGTGACTGTTCTTTTTGGAGCTCATGATCACAGTATTATTTCACAGAAGAGAAAAGAACAGCACAATCTGCTCAACATCTGCGTGTGTGTGTGGGCATGTTTAGCTATACTTGTGACCAAATGTGTGTGATGGGTAGGTTTAAGGGTTGGGTTAGTGTGTGTGTGTGTGTGTGTGTGTGTGTGTGTGTGTGTGTGCGTGCGAGCGAGTGAGTGTGTGTGAGTGAGTGTGTACCTGTGGTTCTGGATCTGCTGGTATCTGTATTTCTTTCTCGTCTAGAACTTCTGTCTCCTGTGAGTCCTGATGCAGCAGCAACTGCTGACCTCTCCTGCTCAGATGACCCGCCTGACACACACACACACACACACGTGAATGAGGCACACACACATCTCTACTGAGATAATGTGTAGTTTTGTGTGTGTAAATCTCACCAGTGTGTGTTGAGAGCGAGAAAGTGACTGCAAGATCTCATCAGTGATGTATTCAGAGAGACACGACGCCATACTGAGCTTCACCTCACTGAACACACACACACACACACACACACACACACAACAATCTGTTAACATGTGACTGTGTGTTAAATGATTGACACGTTACCTCAGTAGAGATGATCTCTGTGTAAGCGTAAGCGGACCTGATCTTGTTGATGATGTCAAAGGCCGACTGCTCCAGCAGGGTGGAGGTGATGAAGGCCTTCGACACACTCGTCCTCCCTTCACTGGCGTGGAGAAGATTCTCACGCAAACACGCCTGCTGCATGACGTGAGGACACACACTCTGAGCCGTGTCCAACATCGACACCAGCAAACCCTGAACACACACACATCTCAGAGAGTTTCAGTGTGTGTGTGTGTGTGAGTAAGTAAGTGAGTGAGTGAGTGTGTGTGTGTGTGTGTGTGTGTGTGTACCTGCAGCTGCTGGTCTATAAGTATGCTGATCTCTCCTGCCACTGAACACAGTTTCTCCTGCACCTGCTGCACACACACTCCCGCTGACCCGTCACTGATGCCTGCCGATGAGCGCTGGTCATACAGACTGCGCAGAAGCTACACACACACACACACACACACACACACACACACACACACAGAACATGCTGCTTTAGTTCATCTTCAGGAGCACCTATTGTACTTTTGTCTATGTTCATCTCTCTTTAGTGTGAAATGTTGCTGTTTGAACATGAAAAAGCTCCAGTTAATCTCTATATCAGTCACTGTTTCTGAACTCCTGAAACGCCTTCACTGTAGTCTTGAGTTCCCTTTCAGTCGGTCACCGATGAATTGGGATCTCGTTTGAGAGACCAATCCACTTCGAGTGTAACTAAACGAGCCAATGCACATTGGCATGCTGGTTTTGCATCCAACGGCCCACAGCGCGGGTCTAAATACGGAGGCATTGCATATTTGCCTTTCGCTTCTCTGCTTTGCCGACCGGTTCATCTGTTCTGCTCCTGCAATTCCCAGGCTGTGTCCTGAGAGATGAGTCTGCTGTTCTGCATTCATGGATGCGTCATGTTCTCACTGCAGGAACATGACCATTGCGTGTTGAGATCAAGACTCGAATACGTCTCTAGAGACGGAGTCCCTTTGCCTATTCCCCGATCTAGTTCTGGATCTGGTGGATCCGGTCTACTTCGGCTAATAGCACCGGTGATCTGATGATAACCCTGCATCTCTTCCGTGAGCACTTAACCTCATAAAAAAATTCCTTTTCCTTTAATCCTCCTTTGTCTGGCCTATGCTACTCTAAGCAATGCCCGAACTTATTTTTGAGCACTTCTTGTGTTGTTTTTGCCTATTCATGATGACTCGCTTGCTTTAGTCCACATTTGTAAGTCGCTTTGGACAAAGGCTTCTGCTAAATGACTAAAGGTAAAATGTAAATATAACAGTGAGGGCTTCCCTGACGAGACCTCCTCTTGCACACTGCAGCCAATTAAGCTTCCAAGGGAGGGAGTGTCCGGGCATGCTGTGGTTTTCACGGATGCCTCGTCCACCTGCTGGGGGGCCACGTAAAACGGGCATGCAGTCTCGGACATGTGATGTGCCCATCAACTGCCTCGAGGTGCTTGCAGTACGTCTTGCGCTGCGCCACCTCAAGGGGACGCTACATGGCGAGCATGTGCTGGTCTGTACGGACAGCACTGCCGTCGCATTGATGCAACTCACCTTCCATCTCCTCCTTTGGAGTCAGAAGCATCTGAGGTCGCTTTGTGCCATTCACATCCCAGGCGTGCTAAATCGTGCAGCCGACGAGCTCTTACACAGCCTACCCTTCCAGGAGAATGGAGACTCCATCCCTAGGCGGTCCAGATGATTTGGAGGTGCAAAGGTAGATCTGTTGCCTCTCCGGACAGTTGCCAGTTGTTTGATACCCTGATCGAGGGGACGGCAAGGACGCACTGGCACACAGTTGGCCTCGGGGTCCTTTACCAAAGTGATTCTTCTCGCACAAACACAGTGCAGAGTCAGGGAGGAAGAGGAGCAGGTCTTGTTAGTTGCGCTGTACTGGCCCAACCGGACCTGGTTCTTGGAAGGATCTAGAAAGGATCTACTTTCTCAGAGACGGGACACCCTGTGGCACCCGCGTCTGGAATCTCCACGTCTGGTCTTTGGATGGGACGTGGAGGTTTTAGGTGACCAACCCGAAGCGGTGGTAGACAACATCACTTTGGCTAGAGCCTCCTCTACGAGGCGCCTCTATGTGTTGAAGTGGAACTTACTCGTTGAGTGGCGTTGAGTGGCGGAGATGCCCGGTCAGGACTTTGCTTTCCTC
>NC_138230.1:1787728-1802728 GCF_964197995.2 Scardinius erythrophthalmus | reverse complement strand
ATGCGTCTTTAATCTAGTTTTAAACTGGGAGAGCGAATCTGAGCAACAAACAGTATCAGGAAGGCTATTCCAGAGTTTTGGTGCTAAATGTGAAAATGCTCTCCCTCCTTTGGTGGATCTGGATATCCTAGGTATGACCAGAAGCCTCGAATTTAGTGACCTTAAAGAGCGCGATGGATTATAGGGCGATAGAAGATCCGTTAAATAAACTGGAGCTAAGCCGTTTAGGGCTTTATAAGTCAGTAGCAATACCTTGTAATTAATACGGATCTTTATAGGTAACCAATGTAGTGATGATAAAATTGGTGTTATATGGTCAAACTTTCTTGATCTAGTAAGAACTCTAGCGGCGGCATTTTGGACTAACTGTAGCTTGTTTATTGAGGATGCAGGACAACCAGCTAATAAAGCATTACAGTAATCTAGTCTCGAGGTCATGAATGCATGAACTAGCTTTTCTGCATCAGAGACAGATAGCATGTTACGTAATTTAGCAATATTTCTAAGGTGAAAAAATGCTGTTTTTGTAACATATGAAATATGATTTTCAAAAGACAAGTTACAATCTAATATAACACCCAGGTCTTTTACTGTAGAGGATAAAGTAACAGGACACCCTACTATGTTAAAGTTGTATTGTGAGAGGTTTTGTGGGCGGTTTTTTGAACCGATAAGTATTACCTCTGTCTTATCTGGATTTAATAAAAGAAAATTGTGCGTCATCCAATCTTTTATATCTTTAACACACTCTGTCAATTTGGATAATTTAGCGTTTTCATCCGGCCGTGATGAAATATATAGTTGAGTGTCATCAGCATAACAATGGAAACTAATTCCATGTTTCCTTATAATATTTCCAAGTGGCAGCATATATATTGAGAATAATAGAGGGCCTAACACAGATCCTTGCGGCACTCCATAGTTTACTGGAGTTATGATCGATTTTTCTCCGTTTAAATAGACAAAATGGTAGCGGTCAGATAGGTATGATCTGAACCAGCTTAATGCTTGTCCTTGAACACCGGTATAGTTTTGTAGCCGATCTAAGAGTATTGTGTGATCTATAGTATCGAACGCAGCACTAAGATCAAGTAAAACTAGTATTGAGATACAGCCTTGGTCAGAAGCTAAAAGTAAATCATTTGTGATTTTAACGAGCGCAGTTTCAGTGCTATGATGCGGCCTGAACCCAGACTGAAACTTTTCATAGGTGTCATTTTCTTGCAAGAAAGAGCCCAGTTGGGCAGACACAACTTTTTCTAATATTTTGGACATAAAAGGAAGATTTGAAATGGGTCTATAATTTGCTAGGTTATTTGGGTCTAATTGTGGTTTCTTAATGAGAGGTTTTATAACTGCCAATTTAAATGTTCTTGGAACATGACCTAAAGATAAAGACGAGTTAATAATATTGAGGAGAGGCTCTTCCACTATAGGTAACACTTCTTTCAATAGTTTAGTTGGTATGGGATCTAATAAACATGTTGTTGTTTTAGAGGAAATGATAAATTTATTTAACTCTTTTTGTTCTATAGTTGTAAAGCACTGTAATTGTTCTTGCGGGGTGATAATCGAGGCTGAATTATAAGGCGCGATTGAAGATTGAACGTTTACAATTGTGGATCTGATGTTTTCTATTTTCTCAGTGAAAAAATTCATGAAATCATTACTACTAAACTGTAACGGAATATTTTGTTCAGGTGACGCTTGTTTGTTTGTTAGTCTAGCCACGGTGTTAAATAAGAACCTAGGATTGTTATGGTTATTTTCTATTAGTTTGCGGAGATGCTCAGCCCTGGCCGCTTTTAGGGCCTTTTTATAGCGTGACGTACTGTCTTTCCACGCGATTCTAAAAACCTCTAAATTAGTTTGTTTCCATTTACGCTCTAAATTACGGGTTTCTCTCTTTAGAACACGAGTAGTATTGTTGTACCATGGTGCTTTAATTTTCTCTCTGACCTTTTTTAGTCTCATAGGTGCAACAATATCCCATTTTCCAGAGAGAACGGTGCTCATAGTGCTGGTTAGTTCGTCTAGTTCATCTGTTTGTTTAGGTTCAGGCAGCAGCTGAGACAGATCCGATAAGCAATTTGAAAAATTATCTATGGTGGATGGAAGGATTGTTCTGCCTAATCGATAACGCGGCGCAGCATGATATATTACCGGGGTACGTAATATGCAAGTTACCATGTAATGGTCAGTTACATCATCACTTTGCGGAATGATATCTATATCGGTTGGATCGGTTCCATGTGATATAATTAAATCGAGTGTATGATTAAAACGATGAGTTGGTCCGGTAACGTTTTGCTTAACCCCAAAGGAGTTTAATAAGTCTATAAACGCAGCCCCTAACGTATCATTTTGATTATCTACGTGTATGTTAAAATCTCCAACAATTAATATTTTATCGACATTGACCAATAGATCTGAGAGAAAATTTGCAAATTCTTTTAGGAAATCAGCGTAAGGCCCTGGTGGTCTATATACGGTAGCCAAGGCTAAAGATAATAGGGATGTTTTTCTATCATCTAAGAGCGTAACATTTAGTACAAGTACTTCAAATGAAATAAACTTATAACCCGTTTTCTGAGTAACATTGAGAATATCTCTATAGATAGTTGCAACACCGCCGCCACGACCAATCAGACGGGGCTCGTGCTTATAGGAGTATCCTGATGGAGTAGACTCATTTAGACCGAAATAATCATTTGGTTTAAGCCAGGTTTCAGTAAGGCAAAGTACATCTATGCTATTATCTGTGACTATTTCATTTACAATAACTGCCTTAGGTGTGAGTGATCTAATGTTTAAGAGACCTAGCTTTAGAAATTGTTTTTGTTTACTAATAGCAACATTTTCTGTTTTAATAACAATTAGATTTTTCCTAGATCCTGCAGTAGATTTATTATTTGATCGCACTAAACGAGGAATAGACACAGTTTCTATGCAATGTTCTACACTACTATTTATATCAGTTAATTTGGTGCAGCAGAGACTATGATTTGGACTTTTGGTTACTAGTCAAAAGGTATTTAACATTTTGGAGATGTTATCTGACAGAAGATCCGATCCGAATCTGTTTGGGTGTAAGCCATCAGCACGGTAAAGCCTAGGACGCTCCCAAAACAGATTCCAATTATTTACAAAGATCAGTTTCTGCTCATTGCACCATGACGTTAACCATTCATTTAGCGCGAATAATCTACTAAACTTGTCATGTTCTAGACGGTACGTGGGAAGCGGTCCTGACACAATGATCGTTATATCAGGCGATGTGCTGCGTACCGTATCGATCAGATTCCTGAAGTCTTTCTTCAGAACTTCCGTCTGGCGCAGCCTGATGTCGTTCACTCCCGCGTGCAATACCAAAGTTCCGACGCGCTCGTTATCGTTCAGAATCTCGGGAACGCGAGCAGCGATTTCAGAAACACGAGCACCAGGAAAGCAGTGACTGTGCACCTTATTTTTACCTGATGTAGCATGGACGTGCCGAACAATGGAATCACCGATGATCACAGCATCGCGTTCTGTTTCGCGAAGAGCGGAGAAGCGGTTCTGTGTGGATAACTCGAAAACCGGGAGGGTCGGAGAGGGTCTTGGTCTAGACCTGACTCGCGTCTTCCGCTGCGGAAATATCCAGGCTTCGTGGTGGCGTGTTGGAGCCGGAGTGAACGAGACCATGGCTGATCGCGACCTTGGCGCTCGGGACCGATGCCGAGTAACGCACGGAGGTCGGAGTCAGCCGGTTAGTAACATTAATCTCTGATTTGTGAGTATCAGCGCGTGATGTTTCAAGAGCTAAACGCCGGTCTCTCAGCTCGGCCTGTCTCACTAAAAGGTCGTGGATCTGTTTCTCAACAGCTTCCAGCTCAGACTGTACCGCGTGCAGCTCAAATGTGTCCTCACCTGCACCAAAAGGTAGACTACTTGCATCTGATATATTCGCCATTTTAACAGATGGACAGTAAGTTAGCAACGACACTACCAGTGATGCTATCAATTAATACTAATTTCTGACAAGCGTCTTAGATATAATCCGTCTTTTAAGTGGTACGGGTGTAGAGTAGACGCACGATAGGTGAAAAATGTTTGTAAGTGAGTGTTGAAAAGACGCGTTCAGCCGTGATCCCCGGGAGTAACCTATAAGAGTATCCAGCGTAGAATCACTAACAGGCTTGAGACACGTCTGCTCAACAGTCCGCGTTGTAACTATGAGGTTTGAGCAGTAGTGCTTCTCAGTGAGGAAAAGTAGAAAATGTTTGTTGTAAGTAAGTTTAAAGAGTAAAATCAAGAATTATAAATCAAATCGATAGAGCTCCAAAGACAACAACGCGTTCAGACGCGACGCATGCGCATTCGACAACAGGAAAGACAGAGTCTGGAAAACAGGAAAGAGAGTCTGGAGAACAGGAAACACAGAGTCTGACACCCAGATAAAATTATGCATTCTCCAGTCAGAAATTAATATCAAGAAGTTCTATCACAAAACAGCAGCTGAATATGAAATGTTGAGTCTCAGAGCTTTCCAAAGTTATGGATGATGTCAAGATTTGATGCAGGAAATGTTGTTGTCAAGTTTGAAACATGACTCCGCCCACGAGGGGGAGGGGCCTAAAACGAGCCCTCATGCAATGTTTGATTTCAAAACGGTTTTCCCAGGATGAATTTGGAGAGTTTTGCAGTTTCAAATGATGCCTAACTTATGATGATTATTAAAATCTGTGATAGAAGACAAGATCCGAACGGGACAGATCTACAGACTCACTGAATCCTCTTCCTGAATCATTTGGACCACGGAGACCAGAACCTGCCCGAGATTCCTGAAACACACACACACACTGTAACTGAACTGGGTCGCAGTTATTTGTGAGCGTCACATGAGCTCAGAACTGAATCAGAGTCTCACTTGGTTTTGATGTTGCTGAAGTTCCTGCCGATGGACAAGTGTTTGATGGAGCGGTTCTTCCCTAGCCACTCGAGCAGCGTAGACATATCCGAGTCCAGCCCTGCCACACACACACACACACACACACACCCACCCCTGAGTACTGAATCAACACAGCAGCAGACGGCAGTGTGTGTGTGATTGTGTGCGTGTTTGAGTGTGTGTGTGTGTGTGTGTGAGTGTATGTGTGTGTTTGTGTGTGTGTATTAACCGTTGTCAGACACGTCCAGGCTGGTGATGTTTGGGATCTCAGCGATGCAGCCCTCCAGAATTTGAGCGCCTGCTGACCGCAACTAAACACAACAACAACAGGTGAGTGTGTCAACCGAACTGTGTGTGTCAAAACTAAATATTATAACAGTGATATTTCTTCTTGTTTTGTTTTTAAGTTGTCATAGTAATAATTAATATTACTAAATAATGTTTTTTTTTTTTTGCATTTTATTCCTCAAATGTTGCGGCCCTTGAGAAGGTTTGTTGTGGGACGATACCTCACAGCCACTGATGTCCAGAGCTACATCTCTCAGGTTAGGGTTACAGGCCAGACCAAGCAGCAGAGCTCTGAACACATCAGGAGAACATCAGGAGAACATCAGGAGAACATCAGGAGAACATCAGGAGAACATGATCATGAGAACATCAGAAGAACATCAGGAGAACATCAGGAGAACATCAGGAGAACATCAGGAGAACATCAGAAGAACATCAGGAGAACATCAGCAGAACATGATCATGAGAACATCAGAAGAACATCAGAGATCATCAGGAGAACATCAGGAGAACATGATCATGAGAACATCAGAATAACATCAGAAGAACATCATGAGAACATCAGAATAACATCAGAAGAACATCATGAGAACATCAGAAGAACATCAGGAGAACATCAGGAGAACATCAGGAGAACATCAGAAGAACATCAGGAGAACATCAGGAGAACATCAGGATAACATCAGGATAACATCAGAAGAACATCAGGAGAACATCAGGAGAACATCAGGAGAACATCAGGAGAACATCAGGAGAACATCAGAAGAACATCAGGAGAACATCAGGAGAACATCAGGATATCATCAGAAGAACATCAGGAGAACATCAGAAGAACATCAGGAGAACATCAGGAGAACATCAGGAGAACATCAGGAGAACATCAGAAGAACATCAGGATAATATTAGCAGAACATCAGGAGAACATCAGGAGAACATCAGAAGAACATCAGGAGAACATCAGGAGAACATCAGGAGAACATCAGGATAACATCAGGAGAACATTAGGAGAACATCAGGAGAACATTAGGAGAACATCAGAAGAACATCAGAAGAACATCATGAGAACATCAGGATAATATTAGCAGAACATCAGGAGAACATCAGGAGAACATCAGGAGAACATCAGGATAATATTAGCAGAACATCAGGAGAACATCAGGAGAACATCAGGAGAACATCAGAAGAACATCATGAGAACATCAGGATAATATTAGCAGAACATCAGGAGAACATCAGGAGAACATCAGGAGAACATCAGGAGAACATTAGCAGAACATTAGCAGAACATCAGGAGAACATCAGGAGAACATCAGGAGAACATTAGCAGAACATGATCAGGTCTGGTGGACGTTGGACTGAGACTAGTGTTGCTTTCGTCAACGAAAATTATGACGAAATATTGTGGTCAACGAACCATTATCACCTGACGAAAACGAGACGAGACAAGACGTAAATGCTGGTCATGTGACGATAACTAAAATACATGTATAATGCAATATCGTTGACAAATAAAAATGAGACTAAATGTGGTTTACAAAATAAAAACTATGCTAAAATGTCTCTTCATTTCGTTGACCAAAACGAGACGAGACGAAATGTTATAACGTCACGACGAATGAGAGAGTTGTGCGTGAACCCATAGCTTTGTCGGGTTTAAATTCTGGTTTGCGATCTGGTCACCCGATTATCAGCGAATTTAACAATATTGCTCCATTAGTTATTCTATTAAAATGTCTCATTGATATATTTGACACATTCATAATCATTAGCCTACTTTTGCCAGTTCTTTGTGACAGCTGTATGTTATTGGCAGCGTCTCTGGTTACATGAACGCGTCACCGCATCAGCGCCAGAACATGGAGATTTCATTTTAGAGAATAATCGCACAACCTATTCGATATTCTATAATTAAATAAACTAATCGAATATTCAAAAATCGTGACTCATCCCTGCATGGAATCTCTTGTTTCTTTTCCCAAATCTTCACTCACGTCACGTCTCACCCATTTTCGAAAGGGATTATAAACGTTTCTTCATTGGTTCGCTTTTAATTAGGCCTATTATATTCGTATTCTTTACTGTGGTAAAGTAGAAAAACACTGTAGTACAGATAGCCTACATTTGTACTTGCATGTCAAATTCTTTTTAACACAGTTTGTGCTTGTTATATTAGACATAGGGCTCGTCAAGTTTAGTTGTAAAGCGCGTTTCACACGCGCGGGTGATTTAAAGTTTCACTTTCTCTGGCAGCGCAATCTCAAACATAGCCTAAATATTTCGCCCTTGTGGAGGATAAAATTCGCTCTTCAGACCAATTTACATCAAGTAGAAAACACAAAGATATCATAAAGAGATCGATGGTCTCTTTCCTGCTCGTGTACACATCCCTCTCAGAGCGCAGAGTGGTAGGCTATATTCTGCTATATCACGCGTCTTTGTGTGGAAATATAAAATGAGTTTTTATTTTTTTAAATAGGTCCATTACCGCGGTGGTAAAAAAAACAACTGCCACAGTCACAGCCCTAAATATACTAAATATAATAAGATAACCTTGTTTGAAATTCTATATTGACTGAGTTAAATAGAATTGCATTACTAAAAAGAGACTAAAATACAATTTTCATTGACTAAAACTAGACTAAAATGCCATCAGTTTTCGATGACTAAAACTTGACTAGACTAAAAAGAGTATGAACGTGACTAAAACTAATAAAAACTAAAACGACAGCTTGACACAAAGACTAAAACTAAAACTAAAATTAAAACAGGCCGCCAAAAACAACACTAACTGAGACTCACTTGAGTCCTTCAGCAGGGAGTCTGGTTCCAGACAGGCAGATGTTCTGGAGGGACGAAGCACTGCTGAAGAACTGCTTGAAGGAGGGCGGAAACTCCTTCCCTCTCCTGCAACACAAACCACCAGACTGAAACACACGACACACGAGAGAAAGTGTGTGTGTGTGTGTGTGTGTGTGTGTGTGTGTGTGTGTGTCGTACTTGTGACTGAAGACACTTCTGGACATGTTGAGAACCGTCAGGTGTTTGAGAGAGCCGCGCTGCAGTGACGAACACACCTGAAGAACACCAAATATGATCATCCTCAAATTAATAAGGAACCTATATATTTTTATGCATAAAGACCAAATTAATACAGTAAAATTAATAGTATAAACATGTGATTAGTATTATTTGAAAAATATTTAGTTTCTATTATGTTACATCATTGCATTATATTCTATTCCTCATAATACTGTACTGTTAGATGTGTTTGATTTATTTAAATAAAATAGTATTTATTTTTAGCAATTTATTTATTTTTATCAAATGTAATTATTATTTTTTTCAATTGAAATCACATTGTATTTATTATCATCAATTTATTAATTTTAATTAATAAATCAATAGTCTTTTTTCTTTTTTTTTTAATTAACCAAATGTATTTGCTAGTTAGTTTAATATTTTTTAATTATTTGTTTATTTTATTACTTTAAAAAAAAAGTTTTTACTCAGTTATTGTCTTGACTGTCCCCGGACCCCAGTCTGAAAGCCCTGTCATGTGATTGTGTGTGATTGTGGTGTTGTGTGTGATTGTGTTGTTGTGTGTGTGATTGTGTTGTTGTGTGTGTGATTGTGGTGTTTTGTTTGTGATTGTGGTGTTGTGTGTGATTGTGTTGTTGTGTGTGTGATTGTGGTGTTGTGTGTGATTGTGTTGTTGTGTGTGTGATTGTGTTGTTGTGTGTGTGATTGTGGTGTTGTGTGTGTGATTGTGGTGTTGTATGTGATTGTGGTGTTGTATGTGATTGTGGTGTTGTGTGTGATTGTGTTGTTGTGTGTGATTGTATTGTGGTGTGTGATTGTGGTTTTGTGTGTGATTGTGGTGTTGTGTGTGATTGTGTTGTTGTTGTTGTGTGTGATTGTGGTGTGATTGTGGTGTTGTGTGTGATTGTGTTGTTGTGTGTGATTGTGGTTTTGTGTGTGATTGTGGTATTGTGTGTGATTGTGTTGTTGTTGTGTGTGATTGTGGTGTGATTGTGGTGTTGTGTGTGATTGTGGTGTTGTGTGTGATTGTGTTGTGTGTGATTGTGGTGTGATTGTGGTGTTGTGTGTGATTGTGTTGTTGTGTGTGATTGTGATTGTGGTGTTGTGTGTGATTGTGTTGTTGTGTGTGATTGTGGTGTTGTATGTGATTGTGGTGTTGTGTGTGATTGTGGTGTTGTGTGTGTGATTGTGGTGTTGTGTGTGATTGTGTTGTTGTGTGTGTGATTGTGTTGTTGTGTGTGTGTGTGATTGCGGTGTTGTGTGTGATTGTATTGTTGTGTGTGATTGTGTTGTTGTGTGTGATTGTGGTGTTGTGTGTGATTGTGGTGTTGTGTGTGATTGCGTTGTTGTGTGTGATTGTGTTCTTGTGTGTGATTGTGGTGTTGTGTGTGATTGTGGTGTTGTGTGTGATTGTGGTGTTGTGTGTGATTGCGTTGTTGTGTGTGATTGTGGTGTTGTGTATGATTGTGTTGTTGTCTGTGATTGTGTTCTTGTGTGTGATTGTGGTGTTGTGTGTGATTGTGGTGTTGTGTGTGATTGTGGTGTTGTGTGTGTGATTGTGGTGTGATTGTGGTGTTGTGTGTGATTGTGGTGTTGTGTGTGATTGTGGTGTTGTGTGTGTCTGACCAGGTCGAGGGAGGATTCGCTGTTCGACAGGTCGAGTGTGTGCAGATGGTTGGGTTGAGACAGGAAACTCCACAGGTGCTACAAACACACAACAACAACACACAGATCAACACAACTGACAAGCTAACTCACATTACATAAAATAATGTGTGTGTGCGTGTTTGTGTTGTGTGTGTGTGTGTGTGTACATACAGGCATGTCCTCCCCTCTAAGTGTGTTTCCAGACAGATTCAGGTGTGTGAGTGACGTGGAGCAGAAACACTGAGCCAGAACATTCACACCTGAAAACAGACACACACAAACACACAAACACACACACACACACACACACACACACACACACACACACACACACACACACACACACACACACACACACACACACACACACACACACACAATTAACCAATGAACACAACATGATGATTGCAGCTGCTTCTCAAACGCAAGGCTTTTATTAATGTTAAGAAAGAACAACTAAAAAATAAATTCATTACTGTACATATTCAGATTATTATATTTATGGGAGCACATTAATGTTTTAACCCTCTGGGCCCTGGAGGTGTTCTGACATGCTCTGACATTTGTGCTTATTTCTGTTACTTGTGACATTTTCATGGCTAAAGTCTGATTACACTGTATTCAGCACAAACTCTGCTACAATAATATATCAACAGCATGTGTGTAAAAGTTTGTAGTTTTGAGATAATGACATTTATGCGTGGTTTGTGAAAAAACAAAAAAAAATTCTCACTGAAATAAGGCCATGAAACCCATACTGATTATTTCTTCACAAGACTTTTGAAAAATTTATCACGTAGCCTAGAATATTTGCTCCAAAACTATGTGAAAATCACCCTGACTGCTCATTCAGAGAAGACAATATATTGATTTAAAATTTGTAAGACGTGTTTTGTGTAAGAAAGCTTTATGCAAAGAGGCGTGAACACATCATTAATATTAATGTATTTCACACCTGAGAAAGACAAAGACCCTCCCCTAACGGCCCTATTAGGAGCTATCAGGCCCTGTCATTCTGAGCAACCTTGCACAAAGAATGAGGAGATTTAAAAAGAGTGGCTTTTTGTTTGGATTTATTTACAACACAACATAATCCAAAGATACACAACAAACGACAAAAAAGCACATTATTTAACACACTGATCTAAAGACAGAGACTTAACCCGTCACACACCTTTGTGCCATTCCTGAAACATACATACCTGTCATTTCCAAGGTGTTTGATTTTTCATTTACCATGTTCATGTACAGAGACTCATGTGAATGTTGAAGTCAGCAGGACTCATCAGTGGAGCATCTGGTCCCTGTATAAAAAATTAAAAATAAACACCTGTGAACATGCTGATATCAAGAGAAACTATAGGGCTGCACGATTTTGGGAATACATTTTAGATTTTTCTGGTTCATTATTTTATGCAGCACTGCACGTATATGCCTACAAGTCACAACAAAACTGGTGTTCATTTTATATATATATAATGAACACCAGGTTTGTTGTGCCTTGTATATACATGTAGGGCTGCATAAAATAATAATAACAATAGCCTATAGCAGGCGGCCTATAAATCGTTAAAAAGGAACACTTCAGTAACACTACACTAGAGAAAAATATATGGATTATCATATGTTACTTCAAATGTTTCCATTCGTTATGACGTTATGAAATGAGATTGGAGTAAAAACATGAAGCCTAATGCACAGCGCGACTGACTCAAACTCACAGTGCGTGCGGAGAACATTTACTGAAGCGATCGAGCCGCTCCAAACTATGAAACATTATTGTTACCATATTATACATATCTACGTTTGAGCAGATATCCACAAACACAGTATATTTAACAGTAAACACGGATCTAAACATTATAATATTCACCATATTAGAGTAAACACTCATACTAGCCTACTTTTATATCATGCTGTGTTTTATTATCGAACATAAAAACATCCTTGTGTCCTACATGTATATAAAGGATAAATAATATATCTTATCTACGTTTGAGTAGATATCCACAAACACATTTCAACATGTTTCTGTCTATATAGCCTATATATATATATATATATATATATATATATATATATATATATATATATATATACATACATTTTAGTCTGGCACCAGTTTGACTAGTTGCTACAGTGTAAAGTTTATGCAACAATAACATGCTTACTATTATGAGTGGAAATGTCTTACCTTAAAAATCTTTCTCATAATCAAATCGTGTTCTTCTAATTCTTCTGAGATAAATCCAAGTGAAACAGGACAGCACAAACACACGTGTCTTCCAAACTTGATGAAAATCAGAGGACTGATGAAGTCTAATGCTTTGTTTTGAGGTAATGAGGGCGTTTACAGGTCTGCGTTCCTTCACGTGGACTATTTGCATGTCAATCGCTCGTGCGCGCGTGGGCGTGGTCACATTAGAGCTAATGAGCACAGGCTGGAGAAACTGTACACGTCGTTGCTTTCATACAGATTACTTAAACAGAGAATATTTGTTTTTGATATGATTTACATCATTTAAATATAGAGACTTCAAGCTTTGTAAAGACATATGTTTCATGTCACAGTGACAAGCATTCGCTGAGTTACAGATCATTTTCTGTCGCGTTTCAGAATGATCTTCACATTGAGAGAGACGGGAGAACGCGCATCATGTTTATTTTCTTTATTTTATGAAAAACCCAACATTTTGTTTTTATTATTAGTGTACACAAATAAAATAAGACATTTAACTGTTTTGAATGATGTATAACACTTGCCTGTATGACAAAAATCAACGAAGTTATTTGAGTCTCTTTTGCACTGATAAGAAAAAAGCGAGCTGGTCGTGCCGGTGCGACGGCCGACCCCAGAGGGTTAACAATCTTTATTACCTTTATTTAACCAGAATAAAACTCATTGAGATTAAAAATCTCTTTTCCAAGAGTGTCCTGGCCAAGACAGGCAGCAGCACAATTAACAAAGTTACAGACATAAAAACATATAACATCAACATATAACAACTTGTACAAGTAATAAATAATTATAAAGTCATAAGAAATCAGAATTTCACATATTATCGCAAGCGATAAACAACAGCAAGGATCGTCCGTCATAACTGAGTCAGTCATAACATCTACAGCCAGTTTGTGTAGCTTCCATGTTGTTTAAAAGTAATTTAAAATCAACCAATGTAACTGGCTCCTTAAGATTCAGGACAGTTTGCAGCTGATTCCAAGTGCAGGGGGCCGCATACTTTAATCAGAACAAGTTCCTCTTGCAGCATCTCTTCTCTTCTCTGATGATGTGGGCGGGGCAACCTGTCTCTCACATGAGATCAGCCAATAGCAAACCACCATCCAAACATCCAATCAATTCCCTTTGGACACAATCAAGCCCCGCCCACATTTGTGAGAGTGTGTGTGCGTACCTTTAGCTGACAGTGAGTTCTTAGACAGGTCCAGGTGTTTCAGTCCAGGTGTAAGTTTAGACAGTGCAGGGCTCAGAAACATGACACCTGTCAATCACACACACAGAACAGTTACTGGACAGTTACTTTGTTTATAACTTCGAGAACCTCTCCAAAACATTAGCCTAACAGGGAACTGTGCTGTATCTTAGGTTATTTCCCCAAACCGGACAGCCCTAGTGTATGTATGAGAGAGTGCGTTTGTGTGTGTGTGTGTGTGTGTGTGTGTGTGTGTGTGTGAGTGTGTGAGTGTGTGTGTCTGTGAGTTCTGTACCTTTGTCTTCAATACAGTTGTTGGCCAGACAGATTGTCTTTAACGCTGAGTTTGGATTCTGACTCAACGCAGCAGCAAATCTCTGAGCAAAATCACTGAAACACACACAGTAAAATGTAGAGTAAAACAGAATGTTCTGATAAAAAAACATATATAAATATACTGTACGTGTGTGTGTGTGTGTGTGTGTGTGTGTATGTGAACCTCTTGAGTCCGGTGTTGTCCAGAGTCAATTCCTCTAGTCTGGTAGATCGAGACACAACTCTGAATATCTGATCACACAGATCTGCAGTCTACACACACACACACACACACACACACACACACACCATGATGAGTGTAAGAGCACATCATCTTCCAGCAGCACTTTATAATCTGACAGACACACAGTCACCAGTTTAAAGTCCTTTATGGAGAGTTTGATGAACCACTGATTGAACTCCAGTGCAGCAGTGATGGCCAGCAGATCCCTGAACACAACAACACAAATCATACTGAACACACGCCACACTCACGCTTTACACCGTTACAGGACATGATGCATGGTAATACTGTGGGATTCTCTGAAGAACCATGTACATACAATGAATATGGTAAGTAAGTAGGACCATTTTATTTTTTCCAAATTTGTTTTTTTCTGTGTCCTGTGGAATGGGAACTCACACTGCGTCTGAACAAGACTCACATGACTTGTGCGTTCTGTGTTTGCGTGTTCAGTCCTTGAGGAGGCCGAATGACCGCACTTGATGAAAAACCTCTATTCACGTTCGTCCATTTTCTCGAGGTAAATGCGACAAGCGTCTGCGCTCCACGACTCAGGACCCGCGAGAGAATGAGATTGTGGGGGTTTCAGGTCAAGCTGGCCAGGATCGTTTCCAGTCATACTACAATTTAGAGTGAACTGTTATCAGAGATCACGCACAGATGTGGCTGAGGAGGGTGGAGAAGCTGAACTTCTGGAGGCTATGGCCGTGCCACAGACACTTACGAGAGACACAACCGGACATAACTCCCTTGAGCCTTCCATTTCTCCAGGATCTCAATGCTCAGGTTGGAAATGACAGATCATTCACTAGACAAGACTCTTAATCTTCGGCCGGGATCGTGTAGAGACTTTGAAGCTGCACTGAAACTGACAATTGGACCTTCAACCCGTTGGACCCCATTGAAGTCACTATATGGAGAAAAATCCTGGAATGTTTTCCTCAAAAACCTTAATTTCTTTTCGACTGAAGAAAGAAACACATGAACATCTTGGATGATGTGGAGGAGAGTAAATTATCAGGAAATATTAATTCTGAAGTGAACTCCTATAAGTGAGTCTTTAGGGTTGAGTGCAGACTAGTACCCCCTCACTCCAGAGGGTCCTT
>NC_138230.1:1780228-1782728 GCF_964197995.2 Scardinius erythrophthalmus | reverse complement strand
TGTTCGACCAAGGGGAAACGGCTTCTGGGGGGGGGGGGGCTTCACAGAGAGGCTTCTGTGTTCGGCTCGAACTCACGGTGCAGAGGACCCTAGGCTGATTTTACTCCGAACCATCCCTTAAACTCCAGAAACTCCTCAGCTTGAGATCTGTCATCTACACTGGTTATTTCTGTAGCAGGGAATGTTTATGAGCAGAATGATGATCACAGAGTCGAAGCACGACCACAGCAGTCTTCTTCTGTTTCATCACAGATCTCAGATCAGTGTTCAGACGTGACGGAGTGTGTGATATATAACCACAGCTCTCAGATCAGTGCTCAGACGTGACGGAGTGTGTGATATATAACCACAGCTCTCAGATCAGTGTTCAGACGTGACGGAGTGTGTGATATATAACCACAGCTCTCAGATCAGTGTTCAGACGTGACGGAGTGTGTGATATATAACCACAGCTCTCAGATCAGTGTTCAGACGTGACGGAGTGTGTGATATATAACAGTGTGAGCTGTTCACTGTGGTCCATTCATTCACGCAGGCTCGAGTGGGAGCGCTTGCGAACAGTAAAAGCTGCGGCGGAGAGACATCCTGTACACAGCAGAGTCGTGACCGATCACACACACATTCACTTACAGAGCAGAAGTGAGAATAGTGACTGCAACACACACATCTGCTCCACTGAGACGCTCATTATCACTGCAAACACTGAATCACAGCGCAGAGGCTATTGCTAAACCTGTGGAGGCTCCTGGAATGTAAAGTGTGTGTGTGTGTGTGTGTGTGTTCGTGTGTGTTCATGCCCAGAGGATCAGATCTCCGTCATGTCAGGGCAGGAGTGTGAGGGTAAGAATGTGTAAACAGAGCAGAGTTCTACAGTGAGGAGTTTCTCCAACACTCGCACAGAAACACAGGAGCCGTCCTCTCTCAGATCAGACTTTCTTCACAGTGAGATCCGAAGTCCCAATACAGAGTCAGTTCCAGAAGTAAAAACTCCATTTAAATGGAAATTGACTAGACTTTTACCGCTAGACCTTCACAGTCAGCCATGGTGTCTGCTTCTGTTGAAGGCCGTCAGTCTGTGTTATTATTTATTATATTATATTATTTAACTGTTTCTTAAAATAATTGTTTAACAAAGGAATTCCTGGTGAAAAACTACATTACCCATAATGCCATTCAGAAAAGTCCACCAATCAGAGAGTCGAAACAAGCCAACCTTGACAAAAGATCTCTATCAAATCCGTCATCCTACACTCTCAAAACACTGAAATATCTGAATATATATGCAGATTTTTCAATAAACTTTGCAGTTTTATATTTCTCCAATGTTTTTAATTTTAATGGTGTTTGCAATGCTCCGTAGGATTGTAGTTCTTTCCCTCAGTAAAGCTGTTCAGTTCACTGTCTTCTACCTTTGTATTTTTGTCTGATTTTCAAATACTTTTTTGCTTGCAAATCAAAGTTTGTGACGTTATGATTCTCTTTGAAGCTGGCTGGTTTGGTTCATGGCTTTATGAAATCTGTTTATAGGCTCATTAATATCACGTTCAGTGAAACACACTTCACTCACCAGGATTCTGCTGTCCAGTTTGTCACCTTTGACCTCCAGGTTGACCTTCTGAACCAAACATAGCTTGACCTGCTGCCCGACGGCCTCCTGAACGCTCTCTACACACACACACACACACACACACACACACACACACACAGGTTTTGAGAGGTTAAGTAAGGAGAAACACACATGTGAACAGAATCTCTCTGAAATATTAATATTATTTATAGAAGAAAATAACTAATTAATTAAGTGCTGCATCTTCTCATGACGAGTCCCAGAACAATCACATTTCTCATCATCCTGTATAGCTCTATATTCACAACTAGTGACTCATGTGTCTAGATTTATTCAGGAGAAACATCTGAGATGAAGATGATCTCTAAATGAAATCAACAGATGAACACTGTACAGGCCTGTCACCACAATCATGACCCTGACCCTTTCATGCCGTAACTGGGACATAAAAAGCAGACATTATGAGATGAAGTAGAAATTATGACATAATTATAACACAAGAAGTCAAAATTATGACATTAAAAGTCAGAATTGCAGTCATCATTTCGAGTTTGTCACAATTTTGACTTAATCTCTTCATTCCTACTTTTTGTGTCATAGTTAAGAATTACTAAACCATGATTTTTGTCGATCCAGTGTCAATGACTGATTATTATAACGGGCTCTTGTGCGTTTGTCGCGTCACGCCGCGTCACGCCGCTCGCGCCAGCGTCAGGTGTGGGCGGAGTCAGAGCTGGCCCCTCCCACGGCTAACATACCTAAATAATAATAAAGCGCTATGAAAGTCTCTTTATACTTTTCCAGTGTAAATGAGCACAAACGCGAGTTTAAGCAGTGCAGTCGCGCGCACGCGCGCGCACACACATTCACACAGAGTAAGTCAAACGTGAGAGACTGAAGTGTTTTACCCAGCAGATCCTGAGGAACGCCTGA
>NC_138230.1:1755228-1772728 GCF_964197995.2 Scardinius erythrophthalmus | reverse complement strand
CAGAGAACCTGAGAAGCAGATAACCAGAGAACCTGAGAACTAGAAAACACGAGAACCAGAGAACCAGAGAACCAGAGAACCTGAGAAGCAGAGAACCAGAGAACCTGAGAACTAGAAAACACGAGAACCAGAGAACCAGAGAACCTGAGAACCAGAGAACCAGAGAACAAGATAACATGAGAACCAGAGAACTTGAGAACTAGAAAACATGAGAACCAGAGAACCAGAGAACCTGAGAACTAGAAAACACGAGAACCAGAGAACCAGAGAACCAGAGAACAAGGTGACATGAGAACCAGAGAACCAGAGAACTAGAAAACATGAGAACCAGAGAACCAGATAACCTGAGAACCAGAGAACAAGATAACATGAGAACCAGAGAACAAGATAACATGAGAACTAGAAAACCTGAGAACCAGAGAACCTGAGAACCAGAGAACCTGAGAACCTGAGAACCAGAGAACAAGATAACATGAGAACCAGAGAACCTGAGAACTAGAAAACATGAGAACCAGAGAATCAACGAACCTGAGAACAAGAGAACAAGATAACATGAGAACCAGAGAACTAGAAAACCTGAGAACCAGAGAACAAGACAACATGAGAACCAGAGAACCAGAGAACCTGAGAACTAGAAAACATGAGAACCAGAGAACCTGAGAACCTGAGAACTAGAAAACATGAGAACCATAGAACCAGAGAACAAGAGAACAAGAGAACCAGAGAACCAGATAACCTGAAACCTGAGAACAAGATAACATGAGAACCAGAGAAGCAGAGAAGCAGAGAACATGAGAACCAGAGAACCTGCTCGGAATTGCAGTGTAACACTAAACGTACATCCAACAAAGGACAACACCAGATGAAGAACATGAGAAACACTTAAGGTTATAAATACACTCAAGGCAGAGATTGGCAAACAAGACATACTTGGGAACAATCAGGAACAAATCAATAAGAAAAACTACAAAAGACTACAAAACTTGGCACAGAACAGGAAATAACAAAAAAGTCCACACAAGACAAGGGGAACATGAGAGAGAGAGAGAGAGAGAGAGAGAGAGAGAGAGACATCGGCATTGGGAAGATAATTTATTACTTTTAATGAAGACGAGTCGACTGTGTGCTTCAGGATGAGACGCTGAAACTTTGTTTCATTTGTTTGTTCTGTTTGTTTGTTTCTGAGGAGATGCTCAGCTACTTCTCTGGGTATCTGGGTCATATCTGGGTACCGGGAGCCGTTATAAAACGCTCTTGCATGTTTAGTTTTTACCATTTTAGGAGGAGTAAAATGTACATTTGTGGCTTCAACAACCAGATGCATTTTGTCCAGTTTCATCATTTTCACCCGTGTGAGCGTCGAGTGAGAAACCATGATCTCCGATATTTTGAATTCGACTGCAGTACCTGTCATTCTTACATACTGCACCTTTAATTCTCACACTTTAATAGTATGTATAACTCCTACCTTAATATAACAAGCTGAGTTACTATGAGGAATGATTACCTCAAAATGCAGATCGGTATGCAGGTACGAGGTACTTTGTCTGAGTGAAATACATCTCTCTCACTTTTGCTCAAGTGCCAGCGATTAACCCTCAGCATGCCATAGGTTGCCGACCCCTGCTCTATTTTGTACTATATTTAGTTTAATAAAGTTAGACTGCTGCTAACAGATCCTCTACTTGCTTCATTGTGGAACCAACTCGTGAAAGAACACTAGAATATTAAAAATGAATAATGGATGATGCATGGAATACAGGCAACTGCACCCTGGAGCAATGAAAGGTCCACGCAGCCAGAGCCAGTGCTGATGCCCAAGCCAAATGCGTAGTGTGTCCAGGTCCCGACATCTGTCCCATAGGGAGTTTTAATGAAGTTCATTGCTATGGAGTGGAGCGCTGCCAATACTCCCAGCACTAAAGGTGTGCTATGCAAGGTCGCCAACAATTGGTATAATGTGCTGCATGATATAAGTCCTCAAAGCCTATGTAACAAGGAAGAAGGAGGTGGGAACCGGCGAATGTTTAACAACTTTAATCATATAGAACAAACAAACACATAAAACAAAAGTAAAAGCGGCAGCCCCTCATGGACGACTGCCGCACGCACATAAACAAAACATAACGTAAATGTCCAGGGCTGGTCCTCTCTCGTTCTTCACTGTCGTCACTCCTCCTTTTATGCTCCCGAAGCTCCTTCGTGAGAAATACGAAACTGGTGCAGCACGCAGGTGCCACTCATTATCAATCATGCCACCGGCCTTGAGCAGTTCTCTTATGTCTCCTTCATCACTGCTGGTCCTGCCCAGCCTGAAGTCTCCTTCATCACTGCTGGTCCTGCCCAGCCTCTGAGTCCCTCCTCCTCTGTCCTCAGTTCCTCGGCCCTGCCTCTACTGGCTCCCTTTAGCTCCCTAGCTCCTCCTTTTAGTGACTCCGTCCAGCTACACAGATCGGCTTTGGGCTTTCTGGTCTCCAGCCCTACCCTGGAGTCGATCCCCTGGCTCACCTCGAGACTCCGAGCCCTAGACTCCTCCTCGGCCCTCCGATCCATCGGATCCACATTGGCTCCACGCTCCCTCAGCTTCACCAGCTCCATCTGTTGGGCTCTGCTGGGCTTCCTCATTCCTCTGGCTTCACCTCAGACTTCTGGATCTCCGGCTACATCTCGACCCTCCACCCTTCTGGCTCTGCCTCGTTCTGCAGAGCCCCTGTCTCCACCTCGGTTCCTGTGGCTTCGTCTTGGCCCTCCAGCTTACAGTGTCACCCGGGTCTTCGTCCCCTCGGTTCCTGGGTCACTCCCTGTCTCCTCCCTCCGTCTTCTCCTCCTTTATCCTGCCCACTACCCCTCCTCCAATGAACTTTGCCTCTGTTTTACCCCTCCCTCCACTAAGGTGTAGTTTCTACGTAAGGATGCAACTTCCATGAGGGGAAAGTTATGTCAGGTTTATGTTCTGTTTCTTTGGGCATTTAGTTGGTTTTGCCGGTTCCCTGTGTTTCTGTTTCATCGGCATGAATGTTCCCGTTCTTAATTGGTTGCTTTGGTTTTTTGATTAGTCCTCCGCGCTGTGTCTAGTCTTCTTTAGTCTCTGTGTATTTAAACCCTCTGTTCAGTTTAGTTTGTTAAACATGTTTGATATTCAAGACTCTTGATCAGGCTGCTTCCGACAGCATACCCATATAGCCAATGACAGTGAGCAAGAGTCACCAACTGGATGTTGCATGCTTTTATAGCTTAAATATGACAGCCACAAACAAGTCCCGAAAGTGGAGTCTAACATCATGTAACATCTGCATTAGCATTAGCCAGATTGCTGGTAGAAATTACAATTAATTACCAACTAACCCCTAGCTCGACTGTCACAACCACTAGTCGGCGCTGTCGGCCCTAATCGACTAGTCGTAAACAAAATGGCATCAGGAGCTATGCATCCAAACGGTCAAGGTCATCCTATGTGTGGAAATACTTCACAGAAAATGTAGACACATCCACCATTACCTGTAAGTTATGTAAAGCAGTACTAAAATACAATAGCAATACGTCTGCAATGGATAATCATCTTAGGATGAAACACCCACTGCCAACAGCAACCGTTCATGGCAATGACGCTAGCCATGCTAGCACTGCAGCATCGTCCAGCAGGCAGACAACAATCGATTTTTCAAAGCGCCTAATGACTGACAACAGAAGGCGAAAAATCACAGATTTGCTTGTCAACTTCGTTGTCAAGGATGTCCGCCCTATATCCACTCTCTCTGGGGAAGGCTTTAAGAACATCATCCAGTATTTTGAGCCAGGCTACACAATCCCTTGCCACCACAAAGTTTGGAGCAATATCATGCACCAATACAACACTGTCAGAGCAACGATTATGGATGAGATGAAAGACCTCAGTGTTTCCCTCACTACCGATCTGTGGACATCATGTACTATGGATCCTTATATAACCATAACAGCTCACTACATCACTGACAGCTGGGAGTTAAAGTCAAGAGTGTTGCGAACCACCGTGATGCGCGAGAGACACACTGCTGCAAATATTGCCCAGCGTCTGAGAGAGACGATCGAGGAATGGGGCCTCAATGTTTTTTGCACCATCCATGACAATGCTAGTAGCATGAACCTAGCAATGGAACTATGTGAGCTATTTCCCCATGGTGGATGCCTAGGATGCACCGGGCACACACTGCAACTTGCCATTAAAAAAGGTCTCAACTTACCCGAGACCACGAAGGCAATTGATGCTGCGGGACATGTAGTCAGTCATTTTCGTCACTCCTCAGTGGCACATTGTGCTTTGCAGAACTACCAGAAACAACTGGGAGTACAAGTCTGCAAAACGATTGTGCCACTCGGTGGAATTCTACATTCGCTATGCTAGAGCGTTTGTATGAACAGAGAATCCCAGTGCAGGCCGTTCTCACGGATGAGAGCATAACGAAAGTGGACGTCCGAAAATCCTTGACCACGAGAGAGCACCAGTGGGAATTGACCGAGCAGCTGATCCCGGTACTTAGGCCTCTAGCTAAAGCAACCACAATAATGTGCGCAGAGTTACATGTCGGGTTGTCATTCATCTATCCCGTCCTGCTCAATGTCTGCGACATGCTGAGAGTGACAAGATCCGACGACCTGGGGGCTATTCGCTCTTTCAAAGACATGGTGAGGAAAGAACTCGTAAAACGCTTCAAACTAGAGTCTGACATCCTGGCAGATTCAATCCCGATTACGGCATGCCTGCTAGATCCACGGTTTAAGCACCTGAAGTTTCTGCCGGAAAATATCAGAGCGGATGCCCTGGCGCACCTGACTCAGCTGGTAGGAGAGGATGAGGAACAGCCTGCTACGGGTAAGTTCAGAACTATCGTTGACTCTAATGTCGAAACAGTTTACCATGTTTAAGTCGCTTTGGCTAAAAATGTAGGCCTAATGTAGGCTATCCATTATCAGTCATAGAGCCAGATGTGCAGTTTAGAGACATTTTCCTAACATCATGTGTGCAATTTTTTCATTATAGACTCTGGTGAAGGTGAAGCTGACTTACATTTCCAATGATTCACCACAACTCCTTCCTCTGTGTCTTCCTTAACAATGCTCAATGCATTAATTTGTCAATTTAATGAATAAATAATTTAACGACTATTATTTACTTTATTATATACTGTTATGCAGAACTAGTCGACTAGCAAAAATCAGTAGTTGTGAAACCCCTAGCTCACGCTGCAAAGTGTATAAGCCACGTCTATACTGTCACGTTTGATCACTCGAGTTTCTGTGAGATCTCGTGTCTGTGGAAATCTGCGAAATCGTTACTACAGTCGGCAGGTGTGTGGTCTAGTGTCGTCTATTGTGTGCCTTCAGAGGATTATAATGTTAAAATATTGTTTGAAATGGTCTTATATCTGTGTTCCCCCACGGTTTTAATCGGTTGACTGCTGGGTAACATAATAACATGCAACTAACCCTAAACCGAACCCTAATCCTATAGTAAGTACATGTTGTTAATTAATATTACTCAATACTTAAGTATATAATTGCACTGTAACAATGACACCTTAAAATAAAAAGTGTAACCGACTGCTGCTAACTTCATTGTGGATCACATAGACTGATTTCAGGTTCATATGAGTGCAGTAATTCAAAGAAAAACACTGGAATATTTCATAAATTTTCAAAACCACAAGAAACTCTTTTAACTGTTTTTAATGGAGCTGTTTTGCATTATACAGTTTAGTTAAATTAAATAATAAATAGAGATCAATGTTTAAATGTAAAACCAGTAAAAAAAAACAACATATCTAATATTTACAAAACAGTCGAGTCTCCTTCAAAAACTTGACTACAGTGCATTTTAAATGTATTGACCAGACACATTCTAAAGTTCTCAAATACACACCACAAATCCAGCGTCCTTCAGTGTAACATCAGAAACCAAATCTTTAATGTAAGTGAGTTGATCTCATATAGTGCTCATTGATGATTTGGACAAAATTTCACTTAGACATTTGACAAAGCAGGTGAAAGACATCAAAGCAGAGCAGCTTCACGTGTCACTGTCGCTGCTGTGGTGTTTCTGCAGTTCTGCTGGAAACTTCGGACTCGCTGTGAAATTCTGTTAGCTAAATGACCTAGATCTGAATCCTCGCGAATCATGGAAAGGCTCAGCAGCTCAGAAGAACCATTAGCCATCCTCTTGCGGAGTTTCTTTTTTTGCAGACGGCGGTTCACTGCATTTTGCAGACGCACGATGTTAGTCTTGTGCTGAATGTGCAGACCGGTCAGAACCGGCTTGAATAAACCCGCCCAACCTGCAGAAAAAACACCAGCGCATGAATGATATGCTTTAAAGTGATAGTTCACCTAAAAATGAAAATTAGCCCATGATTTACTCGCCCTCAAGCCATCCTAGGTGTATATGACATTCTTCTTTCAGACGAACACAATCAGAGTTATATTAATAAACACCCTGAAGCTTCTGAGCCCAATAATGGCAGTGGATTGCAACCATTAGATTGAAGCTTAAAAAAGTGCATCTGTCCATCATTAAAGGGCATCTATCCGTCATTAAAGGGCATCTATCCATCATTAAAGGGCATCTGTCCATCATTAAAGGGCATCTATCCATTATAAAAGTGCATCTGTCCATCATTAAAGGGCATCTGTCCATCATTAAAGTGCATCTGTCCATCATTAAAGGGCATCTGTCCATCATTAAAGTGCATCTGTCCATCATTAAAGGGCATCTGTCCATCATTAAAGTGCATCTGTCCATCATTAAAGGGCATCTGTCCATCATTAAAGGGCATCTGTCCATCATTAAAGGGCATCTGTCCATCATTAAAGGACATCTGTCCATCATTAAAGGGCATCTGTCCATCATTAAAGGGCATCTGTCCATCATTAAAGGGCATCTGTCCATCATTAAAGGGCATCTATCCATCATAAAAGTGCATCTATCCATCATAAAAGTGCATCTGTCCATCATAAAAGTGCATCTGTCCATCATTAAAGGGCATCTGTCCATCATAAAAGTGCATCTATCCATCATAAAAGCGCATCTATCCATCATAAAAGTGCATCTATCCATCATAAAAGTGCATCTATCCATCATTAAAGGGCATCTGTCCATCATTAAAGGGCATCTGTCCATCATTAAAGGGCATCTGTCCATCATTAAAGGGCATCTGTCCATCATTAAAGGGCATCTATCCATTATAAAAGTGCATATGTCCGTCATTAAAGTGCATCTGCACTTACATACGGCTGATATTTACGCTACTTCCGATGTCACAAGTTGCATAAGTTGACTTAAGCAAGACTTAAGTTGTTTTAGACTTAAGTCGGATCTGTATGTTCGTTTGGCTGGAAGATAGTTATTTTACTTAATAAAGTTTTAAATATTAATATTTTTCTTACACAAACTCATCGTTTTGCTCCAGAAGGCCTTCATTATTAAGATGCACTTTTATGATGGACAGATGCACTTTTATGATGGACAGATGCACTTTTATGATGGACAGATGCACTTTTATGATGGATAGATGCACTTTTATGATGGACAGATGCACTTTTATGATGGACAGATACACTTTTATGATGGACAGATGCACTTTTATGATGGATAGATGCACTTTTATGATGGACAGATGCACTTTTATGATGGACAGATACACTTTTATGATGGACAGATGCACTTTAATGACGGACAGATGCACTTTTATGATGGACAGATGCACTTTTATGATTGACAGATGCACTTTAATGATGGACAGATGCACTTTTATGATGGACAGATGCACTTTAATGACGGACAGATGCACTTTTATGATTGACAGATGCACTTTTTTGAGCTTCAATCTAATGGTGCAATCCACTGCCATTATAAAGCTCGGAAGCTTCAGGGTGTTTATTAACATAACTCTGATTGTGTTCGTCTGAAAGAAGAAAGTCAAATCCACCTAGGATGGCTTGAGGGAGAGTGAGCTACTCCTCTAAACTACACAGTGAGGCGATGTGAAAGCGTATCTACCGTTCTCTGAGAGTTGTTGGCAGGTCGCGCACACATTGTCGTGCCATCGGGATCCGGGCAGCAGCTGATGTCGGTCAGCATTGCAGACGCTGTGAGGGACACATGCTGCATGCGCTTGTGTGATGTCTGCAAACCACCCGCCTGCGCAGACCTCACACACCGTGTCTCTGTGCGGCGTCCCTGCAAACACACACAGTACATCACAATCACATAATCCTCCTGAGACTGAATCACATGTGCCAGACAGTGTGTCACCGCGGTTTAACCACGGTTTCCAGCAACAGCTGTTTGTTGAACACACTGATCATAATGATCATAACCTATAGCGCTCGTCGCCTTTTGACTTCCGGTCTGCATTTTCACAGCGATCTTATATATTTATGAATGAACGGCTCGTTTTAAAATCTTCCCAGTCGACTGACATTTGTTAAGGCATCTGCTTTAAACATTACAGTCCTCATGATAACTCTCGTTAACTTTACATTTAGTAAATCCACTTCAAAAGCTAATTACTCCTGGACAGCGATGCCATAGAAATATACAGAGCAACCGCAAAAAAGTTAAAAGACAATATTGTAAAGATGGCGGTGCCCTCGTTTCTCTGGCGCATACGGTCTATAGAGTTCATAAAGCCAACTCTACAGTTGCCAAGCACAGAACTATTAGTGTATTAACACAGTGTATTAGTCGTTGCATGGCAACCGAAAAGAGACTCTGACTCTGACGATGCGTTTCCACGGTTACTGACTGAATCAGCGACGGGTCCAAACACAGCTAGAGTTTATAATACAATGAGTGACATGTTTTCTCTGAGAAACCTGGAAATGTCAAAGCATCCATAGTTGTGTCAAAATCATGGATTATTCAGTATATGAATTAATATTAGTACAACTTTTTATTGAACTTCGCTGTCTTTTATCACAGCAGAACTTAAACGTAATAGAGACATGTGTAGAGCCGCTGGAGACACTTCCAGCAGTGTCATGTTGTGTCGAGCCTTCTTAGTGTTTTAGAAATAGTGATTTTGATGCTATCATAGTCGTGCCCCATTCACTCCCATTCACAAGGCAATTAACCTGAAACGAAAATACGGTCAATCTTAAAAGCGGCGTTTCCATTCTAATCATGCTTTTACACGAAAGTTTGCCTCAAGTAGATTAACAAAAAGAGCCTATTGCATTTTGGCGAGAGTTACCCTTTAAGAGCATTTTGAGTTATTAATGTGTAATATAATATACACAATTTATTAACGTATATAAATTACTATAAGTGACCCCGCTTTTTAGGCTATAAAACACTCACATACACACACACACTCTCTCTCTCTCTCTCTCTCTCTCACACACACACACACACACACACCACACACAAACACACACACACACACACACACACACACACACACACACACACTCTCTCTCTCTCACACACACACACACACACACACACACACACACACACACACACACACACACACACACACACACACACACACTCTCTCTCACACACACCACACACACACACACACACACACACACACACACACACACACACACACACACACACACACACACACACTCTCTCTCTCACACACACACACACACACACACACACACACACACACTCTCTCTCTCTCTCTCTCTCTCTCTCTCTCTCTCACACACACACACACACACACACACACACACACACACACACACACACACACACACACTCTCCCTCTCTATCTCTCTCTCTCTCACACACACACACACACACACACACACACACACACACACACACACACACACTCTCTCCCTCTCTATCTCTCTCTCTCACACACACACCACACACACACACACTGTTTTCCTCAGGTAGGCTTTATCTCACCTGCAGCTTTGACTCCGTGACCCGGTTTACACCGGGTGTGTCTCTTGCAGAAGTGCTGATCCCAGTAGAATCCGGGCTCACATTCGCAGATCGTGTTCACGGTTCCGTTGCACGGGCGCGCGATCCGCTGGTGGTCGGAGCACGCGTCGCACAGCAGACAGTCCGGGATGTAGTTCCAGAACTCGGTGAACGTGCCCTCCTCGCACTGCCTACACTCGGTGCGCTGGGAGCGCGTGCAGTGCGCGCTCAAGCGGCTCCCCGGGCCACAGCGGTCGCACAGCAGCGTCGCTCCGGTAACCGGGTCCCGGCGCTGGTACGAGCGATCATCCGCAGCCAGAGCCGACAGAGCCGGCAGAACCAACAGTGAGAAAAACAACTGGAGAGAGGAAATAACAGTGAATGACGAGACGTTACTCTCACGCACTGATCACAGAACACTTCCTAAAATGTAACAATGAATCAAGCGTTTTGTGTAAAGCTGCTTTGAAACAAAGTGTCATGTGAAAAGCGCGATACAAATAAGCAAGAACTGAATTGATGTGATCTGTCACTCACCATCCCGCGCGCGCTGCCTGCCGGTGTTCATTGATGAGTTCACGATGCGTGCGCTTTATATACAACTCAGTCACTCACTCACTCACTCACTCACACACACACACACACACACACACACACACACGCCCCCGAATTAATCATATAGAGAAAAGAAGCTACTCTTCAGATGACAATACCATAGAAGTGATGCTCATGAATATCACAGTGATGTGCTGAAACTCCAACACCAGAAGAAAACAGATGAAAAAATCTGACACACACACATTAGCAACATCATAGCAGCACTAATAGACTCCAGTGATGGGGAGTTTACAGGGAACGCTCTCTCAAAGTTATGAACACACGTTCGTTCAGAGTTATCTGCTTTTTAATAATGTTCTCAAAACGTCAGCACAAAAACATGGTTTATGGAGCAATTCTTTTTTGACACGTTTCATTTGGACGTTCGTCTGACGGTTTTTTAAATGTTACTTGTTTCAGAACGTTCAGAGAACATTCAAAAGTAACGTTCCATAATGTTTGAAGAATGATACAATGTAATGTTTCCTTAACGTTCACATAACCAAGAAGAAACGTTTTTAAAACATAAAAAACTAGACATTTTTAAACGTTGAGAGAACATTCAGAAATAATGTTTTCATAACTAAATGAGAACGGATCGTCAGATGTTCGTCATATGATGAAGATCTCGTTATTATCGCTGTTTAAAGTGATAAAAACCCTCGAAAGTTCCGATGTTCATCAAACAGAATCAAAACTAAACCACTGTCAAAGATCCTCGCAACTCTAATGCATTTCATAAGGCTGAATTAACTGAATAAATGAACAGATTTTTCTTCAGGAAACCGCAAACCATCACGAGGTAATTTGTTTAATTAGTGCACTTAGAGGCATGCATATTAATGGTGTTATCAATTAATTCTTGATCTGAGAATTGACTCTATTGTCTGAAACTCATGCACTTCATTCAGTGAAGCTGCTTTGAGAGCATCTGTGCTGTGTATCAATAATCTGCGTTTGATTTCTAGAACACAGAATATTAGAATATTAGATAGGCTATTGTAGATGAACATGAACCCTGATTCATCTTTTTTGAGTAATTTGTGTAGGATCTGACAGTGACTCGATCCACAGTGAGTGTTTGAGCTCGAGCGCCTCCTGCAGGCTGATAACGAAGATGATGATGATGATGAAGATGATGAAGATGATGACACGCTTCCATTCATTATAGTTACAGAAACTATTGAATGAAAATGTACTATTTTAGCTAAATGTTGCTTGTTACTGTTACTTGTCATTTTTTTCTGATTTTAGTTTTAGTTTCTGTAACTAAAATGAATGTATAAAACATTTATAATAAAAAAATTGTTTAACATTTCTCATTTTCATTCAGAAATGACAAAAAAAGACTAAATAGACGTTTAAAAAACAATAAAAAAACAAAACAAAATCTAATACGAAAATTAACTTTAATAAATACCAATTCCATAGTGTAAGTATTTCAATGATACTAACGCTGACGCACAGTGTAAATATCATGATTAGCATTCCTCTACTTTTGAAATATGACTCAGTCTATATTTCTATATGATACTGAGCTGACCTATAAATGCCACTGTTGTTACCTTTGGCCTGTTTTTTCAGGCATGACTGGTATTTGCAGATTCACCTCCACACATCCAGCGTGACTGGAACCACTGTATATTTCAGCACAATGACTCAACATGAAAGTTTTTCTAACAACTGTTATTCAATGAACGTAAGAGTGAAAACAGTGAGTCATCTGCGGATCAGTTCCCTCTCCTCGTGCTTCCTCATTTTTAGGGGATTCCACATACATGTCTGAGCGATTAGTGATCAAACCGCCTGAGAGTTACAGTAACACACACACACACACACACCTGACCTTCACATGATCATCATGAATTCATAAACCAGTTTCACACCCAATATAGTCATCTGTCTACACTCTTTATCAAGTAAATGTAAGAATAACTTGGACGTTGTTAGTAATATTTCAACAGGACTGAAGCAGCTTTACTTGTTTATCATCATCATTTATTTAAAAAATCACAAGCATCAAACAGGTTTATTTTTTAATCTCTCAATCATCATTGTATTGCATTGCATTGTATGTTTTATAACTACAGAGCTTTGACCATATTAAGCATTTAAATATACATATCTATATTCTCACTATATCAGACTATATGAGCCACAAATGCCTGATGCATCAAATATGATACAAACACATCTGCAAAGTTTTTTATTTAGATTTTATTTCTAAAGGTTAATTAAACTGTTCCATTTAAAAAAAAACGTATTATTTTTGATTAATCTTTCTGATTAAAATTTATATCATACATTCACATGCACTTTAGACACAGTTATTCCTATGTGCTGAAAGAAGATTAAAGAAAAGTGAACATCCGGAAAAATGGAACGTGACTGGAAGAAAACAAAACTAGAGGTTTATCGCATTTCGTAGAAAGATAGCATTATTGCATACAGAAAGGCCTTAAAAACTGCTAGATCTGCTTATTTCATGTCTCTCGTAGAAGAAAGCCAACACAACACCAGGAACACCTGAATCTCGTTGCAGGAATTGCCGTGAGGAACCGGATAAAAGCCACCTGGAGGCGGGAAGCGGAGAGAGAGAGAGAGTGGCTGTGGAATCGTGTGCACTTTGCTGTCTGAGGAAAGCCAAAGGAATTGCTGTCTAAGAGTTATTGAAAAGAGATTTTGTTTAGAGAGCGCGACTTTTGTTTTGAAAAAAAAATAATATATTGCATAAAAAGAGACTGTTTTTGAGGGGGAAAATGTAAGAGGGAACATTGAATACTAATTCACAAAATTAACGAAATGCAGCTGATATAAAAAAAATTGGATGACTAGTAATTTCTTACTACTTAATTCTGAAAAAAAGGAGTTTCTAATTATTGGACAAAAAACCTCTGCACATATTAACCCAGAATACCGTCTAACACTTCAAGTCCCCGTCGTCGGTCAGGAACCTGGGTGCTCTTTCATACTCAATCTCTCATTCCATAAAACCGCATTCTTCCATCTTAAAATATATCTAAATTTCAACATGCTTTCAATGAAAACTGTGGAACAGTTAGTGTGTAACAGGCACAGGCCAGTACTCTAGTAGATGGTGTACTCCCGGGTGTGGGTGTACAGTAAGGTAGATTACTTACTGTGTTACCATAAATCACTTTGAGTCCGGATTGGGAAACTTTGGGTTTAAGCTCAATCAGTGTAAGGAGTATTTTCTTTTCTTTCATTTATTCTACATATGTTCTGGTGTGGTTGTGTGGTTGTTCTTTGTATTGGTTGATAATCATTGCTCATGCTTTTTTTGTGTTATTTAAGATTGTTTGTTATATTGTTCCATATCAGGTTGTTTTATCCCTCTAATGTTTCAAGGACTGTGGGTATTTAAAGCCAAGCCTGCCCACATCTGTACAGTCTTTCTTTCTTGTATGCTCATTGTTTGTTTTGTTTTCAGTACATATTGTTGGTTTATTATAGTTTTTTTTTATCTGTTTGTTTGTTTCTATAAAATATCTAAACACATTTTTATTGCCTGACTGTTTCATGTGATATATGCCTGGTTTTATGTCTATGAGAAAAATAAGTTAGTGGTTCCCTTCCTAAAAATTTGACTTATAGTATTCTATAACTAAAGGTGGTTGAGGCAGTTATTAGTTCATGCGTTCATGACCTCAAGGCTAGATTACTGTAATGCTCTACTGGGTGGTTGCCCTGCACGCTTAATAAACAAACTACAGCTGGTTCAAAACACAGCAGCTCGAGTTCTTACCAGAACCAGGAAGTATGACCATATTAGCCCGGTTCTGTCAAAACTGCACTGGCTGCCTATTAAACATCGTATACATTTTAAAATATTGCTGATCACGTACAAAGCACTAAATGGTTTAGCTCCGCAGTTCTTGAGCGAGCTCTTAACGCATTATAGTCCCTCACGTCTATTGCGATCTCAAAACTCCGTCCAGTTGATAATACCTAGAATATCTAATTCGACTGCTGGCGGAAGATCCTTCTCCTATTTAGCACCAAAACTCTGGAACAGACTTCCTACCATTGTTGGAGAAGAATGATGTAGTCAGCCGGATCTGGGCCGTATCCAGATCAGATGGAGGACCTGCGCCTGCACACGTCCACAACACATCCCTGAAGTGTCAGCAGAGACTGTGTCTACTAGACTCTCCCCTGTGAAAGCCTCATCAACACGACAGCCATCGGCTCTGATCCTCAACAACTCGTCTCCACACCGGCGTGACTCCGATCTTCCAACCAGATGAACTGTATAATATTCTGAATGTTCTGATCCAATCTGACCTCTGACCTGTAACGCCTGGATCATAATCACACACTGTTTGCTCGTTGGCCAGAGGAGAACTGAGCGACTGAGGTTTTCTTCTCCATTCTGTCACTGATGGAGTTTGAGTTCCTGCCACCTTCGCCTCTGGGTTGCTTAGTTGAGGACACTTAATATTCAACAATATTATTGATCTCCTGCATTTACACATTTATATGAGACTGAACTGAGCTGGACGATGACATCACTGTTTTCTCCAGAGTGGCTGTCTAGATAAATTAACTAAATTAATAACTTTTTTACAACAAAAAATAATCATCACTGAATTTACTTAAACTGGACCATGACTCTATTTTCTTCTAGATCTGTAGTACAGCAGAAACAAACTTTGTTGCATTATTCTCCTGTCATCACTGTAAAGCTGCTTTGAAACAATCTGTATTGTGTGTGTGTGTGTGTGTGTGTGTGTGTGTGTGTGTGTTGTCAGGGTGTAGTGTAGACTGAAGAAGACGAGAAGGCAAAAGGCTCCAATACAAACTTTTACTAATAAATTCCAACGGGTACAGACAGGCAGGGTGTACACACACACACACACACACACACGCGCGCGCGCGCACGCACGCGCGCGCACTAAATATGACTAGTAACGGACAAAGAGTGACTGAACTGAAGGAACTTATATACTAACACAGATGAACACTGATTAACTGAACACAGGTGATGATGATGATGAGCTAAATCCAGGTGATACAGAGGAACCACTCATCTTCTGGATGCTTTACAGCTGAATCTGAATTCGTCTCATATTTGATGTTTGTCATCATTGATTCTGTTATTTTCTGATTATCACTGTGAAACTGCTTTGAAACACTCTGTACTGTATGAAGCGCTGTAAATAAAGCTGATTGACTAGTTGTTTTTACAGTGGAATCTAGCAGTCATGTCTCAGTCACAAGACCGTTTCGTTCATAAACAAGTGAATCAGCCGGGGATAAAATCACAGGAGGTAAAAACTCAGAGTGGAAATTGAAATGAGTCATCTAACAGCCGAAGCATCCGATCTCATGCAAATCATGTGCAAATGGCAACCGGTGAGTTTGGAGACACACAGGTTATGGGACACTTCATTTACATCTGCACATTTATCAAAGCCACTCATCCGTGACGCAGCGCCTGAGGATCAATGCCATGATTCCACAGAAACACACGCCTGGAATCCTGCAGATGTGTGGGACTCCTCCTCACACCTGGAAGCAGACTGAATTCCAACGCAACCGGATTGAGACACAATCTAATATTGGAGATCTAGGAAACTAGAAGTGTTCTTCGAAAGATCTTTAATAACTGAAATCACACTCCTGACAGCATGACGGCTCTTGAATGCAGGAACCCGTGGGAAAATTCCTGCATGACAGATATAGAAAACCGACGGGCTTCTCTCTGTCAGCACTGGATTCTCAGGAATAATCAGAGTAAATCACACAGCAAGTCTTGATGCACTGTGGTGGGGGCTTTCTGCTTAAGTTCACAATCAACATAATCCACTAAATAACTACAAACCAACTTCCGTTTATGTGAAATGAATATCTGGTGATTAAGACACTTAATGACTCATAATTTCATGTAACAAAAGTCACTTAACCACATTCTTTCACCATTAAACCACAGAAATCATAACAGTTGACAATCTCGTATGACATGAGTCGTATATTAAATAATAATAATAAAAACTGATGACGCATGTGAGATGTGATGTTATCATTATTTTTACACGGCTCCGTGGAATGCTTGCTATTCCCAATAGTGTTGGGAGATTATTATTCCCAGATAACAGCCGCTGAGAACAGGAACACCGGCTCACCGGGTCACTGACGTCAGCAGCGCTACACACTCGCTACACACTCGCTACACTCTCGCTACACACTCGCTACACTCTCGCTACACACTCGCTACACACTCGCTACACACTCGCTACACACTCGCTGTACACTCGCTACACACTCGCTGTATACTCGCTACACACTCGCTGTACACTCGCTACACACTCGCTTCACACTCGCTGCACACTCGCTACACACTCGCTACACACTCGCTACACTCTCGCTACACACTCGCTACACTCTCGCTACACACTCGCTATACACTCGCTACACACTCGCTACACACTCGCTGTACACTCGCTACACACTCGCTGTATACTCGCTACACACTCGCTGTACACTCGCTACACACTCGCTACACACTCGCTGCACACTCGCTATACACTCGCTACACACTCGCTACACACTCGCTACACACTCGCTGTACACTCGCTACACACTCGCTACACACTCGCTACACACTCGCTACACACTCGCTACACACTCGTTACACACTCGCTACACACTCGCTGTACACTCGCTACACACTCGCTACACACTCGCTATACACTCGCTACACACTCGCTATACACTCGCTACACACTCGCTACACACTCACTACACACTCGCTGTACACACACTACACACTCGCTGTACACTCGCTACACACTCGCTGTACACTCGCTACACACTCGCTACACACTCGCTACACACTCGCTATACACTCGCTGTACACTCGCTACACACTCGCTGTACACTCGCTACACACTCCCTACACACTCGCTACACACTCGCTGTACACACACTACACACTCGCTGTACACTCGCTACACACTCGCTGCA
>NC_138230.1:1690228-1750228 GCF_964197995.2 Scardinius erythrophthalmus | reverse complement strand
GATTGTTTTATGAATGTGTGTATAAACTCAATAATAACATGTTCCTGCTAAAGAAACACAAACCACACGATGACAGTGCAAGTGTAACACAATATTTAGAAAAGCCTCAAACACATTACCATTACCCATTACGCCTCACTAACGTCCCGGCAGTCTGATCCGTAATGGAAGAAGGCAAGTGTCTCTGTCAGGGCTGGAAACAGGAAACACAGCTGACCGATGAGTCACTGAGCCACAAACTGATCTGAAACCAGATCCATCACTGACACTCGTCACTGTAACATCAGCCACTTTAAAAGTCTTGAACGACACGAAACACTGCATGTCTTTTTATTCATTGGTCAAAAAATCATTATTTCTGTAACCAGACATTTGGTAAGCAAATGTCTGATGGACCCCATTGACTTCCATAGTAGAAAAAAAAATACTATGGAAGTCAATGGGGTCCAGCAACTGTTTAATTACCAACCTTCTTTAAAATATCTTCTTTTGTGTATAGCAGAAGAAAGAAAGTCATACAGGTTTGGAACAACTTGAGGGAGAGTAAATGATCACAGAATTTTCATTTTTGGGTGAACTATCCCTTTAAATAACTCTCTCTGCATTTGTCATCCAAGTGAATGCTGCACATTAGTGGTGGTTGAGGTGATTCCCCCTTCAATGTAAAGCGCTTTGAGTACCTAGAAAAGTGCTATATAAATGTAACAAATTATTATAAAATTGTTTGATAATTATTTATTCAAGTGTACAAATACAGCAAATGCATTCACATAAATGTAAAATATATGCAAGCACATTTCTCTGTGTTATTATAACATAAATCCATTTAATTTATCAGGTTAAGAAACCTGCATTACTCCATTCAAATATCATACTTTTCAAGTGAATAACAAAGACAAATATCATTAAACACAAGTTATTAAATCAACTTTGTTCAAAACTTTGTCACAGTTGAGAGGGACAGAACTATGGCCCAACACATACAGTAAGTGTGAGATGCTAAGAACATGTGTGACAGATGTGGCATTTTACAAAAACAAAAGGCTACAGACAGCCTTGCAGAGAGCATATCCAATCCAACTAATGAGATATGGTTTTGATTACAGTAAACATTTTGCTGCATGGACACATACACCTGTAAACACACTGAATGCATTGCTTCATACACAAAATAGTATGTGTAATTAACTCAAAATGGCAATAAGGGTTGTCTCAGTTCACAACTATATTGGTCAAGTTCTGAGTGAAGTTGATGAGGTGATGCTGCTTGACCTCAACACACCCAAGATCCTTTCTCGCCCTAGTAGCCTACCTCCACCATATTCCACACCATCCTCATCCATTTCATGTTCTGAGAATAACAAACACAAAACAAAATTCAAGCTCAACCATTACATTTCACACATATTACACTGTACTTATTCGGTTGAAATATTTGTTTATATAAAACATAAACATTTTATAAAAATGCTTACCTATTTGTTTTCTGGCTGGATGTCTGACACCGTTTTCCTCTGGTCAGTCCATCAATGTCTGGCTTTAGGTCTTGTGCTGTAGCAATCCGTAAAACAGCGTGGAGGTTGTCATCATTGATGCGTGATCTGTGCTTAGTCTTGTTTAGATTCATTATTGAAAACATCTGTTCACAGAGTTAGGTGCTCCCAAACATGGACAGAACGCGGGCAGCATGAAGCCGGAGCTGTGGCATCAAAGCAGGGGGCAGTGGGTGGTAAAAGTCCTCGATTGCAACATCCTGGAACTTTGCTCTCAGGCCACTATTGCTTTGAAGTTCTATTAACTCCATCTGAAGGAGATGGGGCGCACTGTCGACTTCAGCGGCGATAGGATTGGCAAAGATGGCAAAGCCTGGGTGCTGTGTTTTAAAATCAGAGAAGCGCCGATCAAATTCATTAATTAACCGGTTCACTTTGGTGGCCAACCGAGCGCATGAAAAAGCACCAGAGACTGAGGCGGAGATGCTCTGACAGACAGGAAAGTGGGCAAGATTATCCTGTTCCAGCTGGGACTTCCACATGTGCAGTTTACGCTGGAAAGCTGTGATCATGTCGGACATCTGCGTGATGACTTGTTTGCGTCCCTGCAGCCTCTGATTCAGTTGGGCGAGATGCTCCGCTAGGTCACACAACATAGCAAAGTCACACAGCCAGTTTGGATCAGACAGTTCATGCAAGGGTTTTCCTTTACTTTGCATGAAAAGTGCAATTTCTTCCCTCAGCTCAAAAAATCGTTTGAGGACCGCGCTCCTACTCAGCCACCTTACTTCTGTATGGTACAGCACATCTCCATGCTCCGAGCCCACCTCCTTTAAAAACAGCTGGAACTGGCGGTGATTCAGGCCACGCGCTCGATGAAGGTCACTGTTTTCACGAATGTAGTCATTATATCATCCAGTTCCAGAACCTTTCCACACAGAGCTTCTTGGTGGATAATGCAATGATACGTTTTGAGAGGTGTGTGGCAGTTACTTTTGTGCATTTTCTCCTTCACTAGTCCAACCAAGCCTGCTTTTTCTCCACACATCGCAGGTGCGCCATCGGTAGTTAGCCCCACCAACTTTTCCCAAGGTAATTTAGTTTTACTTACGGACCTCTCCACGGCATCAAAAATGTCCTTCCCTTCGCACTCCCATGCATTGCAGCTACATCCAAGAGCTCCTCACTGATAGTGAAGTCTGCTTTCACGCCTCTTATAAAAATGGATAGTTGCGCTGTATCCGTGTTATCTGTACTTTCATCAACAGTCTCTTCGGCCAGCTGTGTTGTCAGATTGCCTGCCAGTTCCTTAACTCGGTCTGCGATGGTGTTTCTTGACGAACTGACATTTTTAAAAGTCTGTATCTGGTCGGGTCACACCTGCTCACATCCCTTTAGCATGCTCCTCTTTAAAAATGCTCCCTCTGAAAAACACTTGGAAGCGCGGGCGATTTCTTCAGCCACAATAAAGCTAGCTTTCACGGCTGCATAATTTTTTGCTGTGGCTTTTGTGAACATATTTTGCTGCAATTGCAGCTTGCCTTTCAATTCTTGGACAATTATATGTTTTTCTTGGAGACTAGAGTTAGCATACTTCGCTCCGTGTTTGGTGTCAAAATGCCTACGTAAATTGTATTCCTTCATTGCCGACACTGCCTCGCCACACAGAAGACATTCTGGTTTCCATTCCGTTTTTTCTTCTTGAAGTACAAACATGTATTCACTTTCCCATCGTTCTTTAATCCCTCTGCATCAGTTTTTCTCTTTTTGGACATTTTGGGGTTATTCATAGCTCTTTCTCAACTCCACCACTAGTTAAACGTGTCGCCGATATGAAAACACTGCTATCTAGCGGCAAGATGACGTCATTTCGCGGGTCACATGCATTGTGGGGGATGTAGTTTTTGGTCAATGTACGCTGTAAAGCACTTTATTTTAAGACAATCATATGCCTTTTGAGCCCGTGCGGGCCACATAAAATGACAGGGCGGGCCGGATACGGGCGGGCCTTGTGTTTGACACGTGTGTTAAGGGTTTTCTGTTTAAATGGTGTCGTGTTAGCGCCCCCTAAGTTAATAATTAATGATCTTTGCAACGAAAGTTAATCAATCAAAACTAACTTTATATGGACAATAACTTTATTCTAGAGCTGCTGTAAAGCCTAAACAATCTCTGTTACTGTAATCTCCTATTATCACTGTAAAGCTGCTGTGAAACTCTATATTGTTAAAAGTGCTGTATAAATGAAGATGACTTGACTAACATTGCCCCTCATTAGAGTATTAGTAGAGCATTACTAGAATATTAGTAGAGTATTAGTAGAGCATTAGTAGAGTATTAGTAGAGCATTAGTAGAGCATTAGTAGAGTATTAGTAGAGTATTAGTAGAGCATTAGTAGAGTATTAGTAGAGCATTAGTAGAGTATTAATAGAGTATTAATAGAGCATTAGTAGAGCATTAGTAGAGCATTAGTAGAGTATTAGTAGATCATTAGTAGAGTATAAGTAGAGCATTAGTAGAGTATTAGTAGAGTATTAGTAAATCATTAGTAGAGCATTAGTAGAGTATTAGTAGATCATTAGTAGATCATTAGTAGAGTATTAGTAGAGCATTAGTAGAGCATTAGTAGAGTATTAGTAGAGTATTAGTAAATCATTAGTAGAGTATTAGTAGATTATTAGTAGAGCATTAGTAGAGTATTAGTAGATCATTAGTAGAGTATTAGTAGAGCATTAGTAGAGCATTAGTAGAGTATTAGTAGATCATTAGTAGAGAATTAGTAGATCATTAGTAGAGTATTAGTAGATCATAAGTAGAGCATTAGTAGAGTGTTAGTATAGCATTAGTAGAGCATTAGTAGAGTATTAGTAAAGTATTATTAGAGTATTAGTAGAGCATTAGTAGAGCATTAGTAGAGTATTAGTAGAGTATTAGTAGACTGGTACGATTAGGGTTAAAGTAAGTTGACATGTACTTACACAGTTACTTATAGTCTGTAGAATGTCTTTTGGAGGATCATCACAATAAAGAGTTATCAGATATTAATCAGACAGTCTCCTAATACTCTAATGAGAGTGAGTTTGTCACGTTAACTAAAGAAAACTAAGAGAGGACTCAAGTGCAAAGGAAAATAATATTTATTGGAAAAAGAAACACTTAAACACAAAACAAAACCCACGAGGGGGAAAACATTACTGAATACCAAAACAACAACAACTTCAAAAGTGAACATACCAAAACGGGTCACGGGGAAACGGGAGACGTGTACAAGACAACGAACCAGCACAAGACTACAAACACAAGGAGGCTAAATAGGGGAACAAACAAAGGAGGGTAACGAACACAACAGGTGGGGCAAATTAACCAATAACTGGATAACAAGATGGGAGGGGCTAAACGACAGACATGAGCACATGGCTCAAAACAATAAAACACCCATGTGCATGACAAGACAGGACAGGCATGTGACATAACCCCCTCCTTAAGGAGCGGCTACCAGACGCTCCACTAGGACAGGAGGGACGGACCAGGGCGGGACGGGAGGGACGGACCAGGGCGGGACGGGAGGGACGGACCAGGGCGGGACGGGAGGGACGGACCAGGGCGGGACGGGAGGGACGGACCAGGGCGGGACGGGAGGGACGGACCAGGGCGGGACGGGAGAGACGGACCAGGGTGGGACGGGAGAGACGGACCAGGGTGGGACGGGAGAGACGGACCAGGGTGGGACGGGAGGGACGGACCAGGGTGGGACGGGAGGGACGGACCAGGGTGGGACGGGAGGGACGGACCAGGGTGGGACGGGAGGGACGGACCAGGGTGGGACGAGAGGGACAGACCAGGGCGGGACGGGAGGGAGAGACCAGGGCGGGACGGGAGGAACAGACCGTCCATCGGGCGGCCAGGGTGGAGACTTTCCCTCGGGCGGCCAGGGCGGAGACTTTCCCTCGGGCGGCCAGGGCGGAGACTTTCCCTCGGGCGGCCAGGGCGGAGACTTTCCCTCGGGCGGCCAGGGCGGAGACGACCCCTCGGGCGGCCAGGGCGGAGACGACCCCTCGGGCGGCCAGGGCGGAGACGACCCCTCGGGCGGCCAGGGCGGAGACGACCCCTCGGGCGGCCAGGGCGGAGACGACTCCTCGGGCGGCCAGGGCGGAGACGACCCCTCGGGCGGCCAGGGCGGAGACGACCCCTCGGGCGGCCAGGGCGGAGACGACCCCTCGGGCGGCCAGGGTTCAGGAACTGGAACCACCGGCTTGGGCACTGGAACTGGCACCAACGGCTCAGGCACTGGAACTGGCACTAGAACTGGCACCACCGGCTCGGGCACTGGAACCACCGGATCGGGCACTGGAACTGGCACCACCGGCTCGGGCACTGGAACTGGCACCAACGGCTCGGGCACTGGAACTGGCACTGGAACTGGCACCACCGGCTCGGGCACTGGAACTGGCACCACCGGCTCGGGCACTGGAACTGGCACCACCGGCTCGGGCACTGGAACTGGCACCACCGGCTCGGGCACTGGAACTGGCACCACCGGCTCGGGCACTGGAACTGGCACGGGCACTGGAACTGGCACCACCGGCTCGGGCACTGGAACTGGCACCACCGGCTCGGGCACTGGAACCACCGGCTCGGGCACTGGAACTGGCACCACCGGCTCGGGCACTGGAACTGGCACCAACGGCTCGGGCACTGGAACTGGCACCAACGGCTCGGGCACTGGAACTGGCACCAGCGGCTCGGGCACTGGAACTGGCACCACCGGCTCGGGCACTGGAACTGGCACCACCGGCTCGGGCACTGGAACTGGCACCACCGGCTCAGGTTCAGGAACAGACACAGACACTGGCTCCGGCTCAGGAACTGGAACAGACACAGGCTCAGGAACAGACACTGGCTCCGGCTCAGGAACAGACACTGGCTCCGGCTCAGGAACAGACACTGGCTCCGGCTCAGGAACAGACACTGGCTCCGGCTCAGGAACAGACACTGGCTCCAGCTCAGGAACAGACACTGGCTCCGGCTCAGGAACAGACACTGGCTCCGGCTCAGGAACAGGAACAGGAACAGACATCACCGGCTCAGGAAAAGACACTGGCTCTGGCTCCGGCTCAGGAACAGGAACAGACATCACCAGCTCAGGAACAGACACCACCGGCTCAGGAACAGACACCACCGGCTCAGGAACAGACACCACCGGCTCAGGAACAGACACCACCGGCTCAGGAACAGACACCACCGGCTCAGGAACAGACACCACCGGCTCAAGTGTGTGCGTAGCCCACACACACCACATGGCTGTGGCCATAATGGCCAGTGTCGCGGTCACTGAGGGCTCAGGCTCAGGAACAGACACCACCGGCTCACACACAGGCTCGACGGCGGCCATCTTGTCAGGGGACACAGGCTCGGCAGGCGTGACGTGAACAGGCTCGGCGGCGGCCATCTTGTCCGAAGACACAGGCTCGGCAGGCGTGACGTGAACAGGCTCGGCGGCGGCCATCTTGTCCGAAGACCCAGGCTCGGCAGATGTGACTTGAACAGGCTCGGCGGCAGCGACGACCATCTTGTCCGAAGACATAGGCTCAGGAACAGTCTCTGGCTGGGCAGACGTGACGTGAACAGTCCCTGGCTGGGCAGACGTGACGTGAACAGTCCCTGGCTGGGCAGACGTGACGTGAACAGTCTCTGGCTGGGCAGACGTGACGTGAACAGTCCCTGGCTGGGCAGACGTGACGTGAACAGTCCCTGGCTGGGCAGACGTGACGTGAACAGTCTCTGGCTGGGCAGACGTGACGTGAACAGTCTCTGGCTGGGCAGACGTGACGTGAACAGTCTCTGGCTGGGCAGACGTGACGTGAACAATCTCTGGCTGGGCAGACGTGACGTGAACAGTCTCTGGCTGGACGTGAACAGTCTCTGGCTGGACGTGAACAGTCTCTGGCTGGACGTGAACAGTCTCTGGCTGGACGTGAACAGTCTCTGGCTGGGCAGACGTGACGTGAACCGTTACGGAGGGAGCCTTTCTCCTCCTCCTGTGTTTAGGAGCCACCGGACTCTGGACCACCTGTACTGGGACCACTGGGACCACCGGCGCTGGGACCACCGGCACTGGGACCACCGGAGCAGTCACAGAAGGGTTCCTCCCTCTCCTCCTCCGTCTGGGATGGCGAGGAGCAGGCTCCAGATCGGCCAGGAACCACGATGAAGAGGGCTCTGGGTCAATCATCAGCGGCTCAGAGTCGATGAAAGACTGAGGCGAAGAGTGGTAACAGATGTCGTCTCTAGACCCTCCTCTTCTGTGGCCACCACGGGTACCAGAAAATCTGGCCAGACGGGTTCCCTCAAAAGATGGTTCCCTCTTGATGGACTGAGATTCGAGGGATTTGGCCATCTTGATCTCCTCCGTCTGCTGGGCCCATAGCGCAAAACACTGGAAGATGTTCAGACGAGGCTCCAACTTTCCAGTTTGAGAAATCCCACTGCTAGACATAGTGTATCCCCTTTTGCTGAGTCCTCAAAATGGCTGGTTCGTTCTGTCACGTTAACTAAAGAAAACTAAGAGAGGACTCAAGTGCAAAGGAAAATAATATTTATTGGAAAAAGAAACACTTAAACACAAAACAAAACCCACGAGGGGGAAAACATTACTGAATACCAAAACAACAACAACTTCAAAAGTGAACATACCAAAACGGGTCACGGGGAAACGGGAGACGTGTACAAGACAACGAACCAGCACAAGACTACAAACACAAGGAGGCTAAATAGGGGAACAAACAAAGGAGGGTAACGAACACAACAGGTGGGGCAAATTAACCAATAACTGGATAACAAGATGGGAGGGGCTAAACGACAGACATGAGCACATGGCTCAAAACAATAAAACACCCATGTGCATGACAAGAAAGGACAGGCATGTGACAGAGTTGACATGTAGTTGCAAAGTTAGTTAAACAGAATATTCAAAAAGGACCATCAAAATAAAGTGTTACTGTCAGGCTTCTGGGTGGATGAAGTAGGAGACGAACACGAAGATTATGAATTCCAAGGTTTTAATTCTCAATATTAAACAAATACAAACAAAAGAGAGCGTGTGCTCAGAACAATGAAAACCTAACATTCAACATTGACCGACAAGTGAAGACTGAAACACTCAGGGCTTAAATACAGGGGAGAACAGATCAGGGAAACAAGACACAGCTGACAAGACTAACGAGGAAACAGGTGTGACAAATGAACTAAATGACAGTTACCATGGAAATCAAGAAATGGCGGGAAATAGAACAAAGACAGACATGTGATCAGTGACAAAAACACTCAAACAGAACAGAACTGTGACATAATTCCCCCCTCCCGGTAGGCGCGTCCTCGCGCCGTAGACAGACCAACAAATAGGGTGGGAGGGTGGGAGGGTGGGCGCCCTGGAGGCTGACAAGGGCGTGGCCTGGCAGGACAGGGAGCCTCCAGGGCGGAGCTGGCAGTTCAGGTGACCAGGGCGAAGACAGCCTTTCAGGCGGCCATGGCGGAGAAGACCCCTTGGGTGGCCATGGCGGTGCGGACCCTTCGGGCGGCCATGGCGGAGACGACCCCTCGGGCGGCCATGGCGGTGCGGACCCTTCGGGTGGCCATGGCGGAGACGACCCCTCGAGTGGCCATGGCGGAGACGACCCTTCGGGTGGCCACGGCGGAGACGACCCTTCGGGTGGCCACGGCGGAGAGGACCCCTCGGGCGGCCATGGCGGAGAGGACCCCTCGGGCGGCCATGGCGGAGAGGACCCTTTGGGCGGCCACGGCGGAGAGGACCCTTCGGGCGGCCGCGGCGGAGAGGACCCTTCGGGCGGCCACGGCGGAGAGGACCCTTCGGGCGGCCACGGCGGTGAGGACCCTTCGGGCGGCCACGGCGGTGAGGACCCTTCGGGCGGCCGTGTTCCCTCGAGTGGCCAGGATGGAGGCCTTTGGCCCCCCCCAAAAAAATACTTGGGGAAAGTCCCGGGTACCAGAGAAGGATGGTTATAAACAGTCTCTGACCAGGCTGATGGGGACCGTGAAGAGTGCTCGGTGCTGGGCAGCGATAAGGGCTCGGTGCTGGGCAGCGATGAGGGCTCGGTGCTGGGCAGATCCAGCGTTGAGGGCTCTGTGCTGGGCAGATCCAGCGATGAGGGCTCTGTGCTGGGCAGATCCAGCGATGAGGGCTCTGTGCTGGGCAGATCCAGCGATGAGGGCTCTGTGCTGGACGGAACCAGCGGTGAAGGCTCTGTTCTGGACGGAACCAGCGGTGAAGGCTCTGGGCTGGACGGGACCAGCGGTGAAGCGGGCTTTGAGCTGGGCAGGACCAGCGGCGAAGAGGGCTTTGAGCTGGGCAGAACCAGCGGCGAAGAGGGCTCTGAGCTGGGCAGGACCAGCGGCGAAAAGGGCTCTGAGCTGGGCAGGACCAGCGGCGAAGAGGGCTCTGAGCTGGGCGGAACCAGCGGCGAAGAGGGCTCTGAGCTGGGCGGAACCAGCGGCGAAGAGGGCTCTGAGCTGGGCGGAACCAGCGGCGAAGAGGGCTCTGAGCTGGGCGGAACCAGCGGCGAAGAGGGCTCTGAGCTGGGCGGAACCAGCGGCGAAGAGGGCTCTGAGCTGGGCGGAACCAGCGGCGAAGAGGGCTCTGAGCTGGGCGGAACCAGCGGCGAAGAGGGCTCTGAGCTGGGCGGAACCAGCGGCGAAGAGGGCTCTGAGCTGGGCGGAACCAGCGGCGAAGAGGGCTCTGAGCTGGGCGAAACCAGTGGCGAAGAGGGCTCTGTGCTGGACGGGACCAGCGGCGAAGAAATCTTTGAGCTGGACGGGACCAGCGGCGAAGAAGGTTCTGAGCTGGATGGGACCAGCGGCGAAGGGAGCTTCAAGGTCGGCGGAATAAAAGAAAACAAAAGCTCTGCGGGCATGACGCTGTCTGTCACAGGCGCAGCGGGCATAACGCTCACAGTCTCAGGGGCGGCGGGCATGACACATACTGCCTTGGCTTCGGCAGATCTGGCGTAAAGTGCAGGCTCGGCTGGACTGGCGTGAAGTGCAGGCTCGGCTGGACTGGCGTGAAGTGCAGGCTCGGCTGGACTGGCGTGAAGTGCAGGCTCGGCTGGACTGGCGTGAAGTGCAGGCTCGGCTGGACTGGCGTGAAGTGCAGGCTCGGCTGGACTGGCGTGAAGTGCAGGCTCGGCTGGACTGGCGTGAAGTGCAGGCTCGGCTGGACTGGCGTGAAGTGCTGGGTTGGGTGACATTCCTGACCGGGGCGCAACACTCTCCAGACACCGGATCACAGTCTCTTTCCAGGATAGTCCAGTGGTGTCTGGGAGGTTGAGGGGACGATGGAAAGTGGCCCCGATCAGGAATAGTGTGCTGAGGGTTTCGTCCTCCAACGAGCTTGTGAGGGCGAGCTGAAAAAACTTCCGGGAGAAATCCAGGATGTTGTGGTTCTCCTGGGCCACAAGGATGAAATTGAGGTGTTCATCCATTTTGTTTTTTGGTCGGTCAATCTGTCAGGCTTCTGGGTGGATGAAGTAGGAGACGAACACGAAGATTATGAATTCCAAGGTTTTAATTCTCAATATTAAACAAATACAAACAAAAGGGAGCGTGTGCTCAGAACAATGAAAACCTAACATTCAACATTGACCGACAAGTGAAGACTGAAACACTCAGGGCTTAAATACAGGGGAGAACAGATCAGGGAAACAAGACACAGCTGACAAGACTAACGAGGAAACAGGTGTGACAAATGAACTAAATGACAGTTACCATGGAAATCAAGAAATGGCGGGAAATAGAACAAAGACAGACATGTGATCAGTGACAAAAACACACTCAAACAGAACAGAACTGTGACAGTTACTCTATGATTTATTATTCAGCTTCCTCTAAGCAGCATTCGGCGGCGCTTTCGTGATCTGCTTTTGATATCATCCCAAACAGGTTTTGTGTTGGCCTTAAATGCTAAAAAAAATTAAATGAAATGTTTTCCAGTTCTTGAATATGGCGTTGTAGTGTATCAGCACTCTCCCTCTTATCTTGCATTTGTTTGTTGATGTTTATCATTATTATTTTTATCATTTTTCTTTTATTAACTCTATTTTTATATTGTGTACAGCACTTTGAGAAACTGCTTTTAAAGGCACTTTATAAAATAAAGTTTATTATTATTATTATTATTATTGTTATTATCTTCTTGCCTCTCTTCTCCTCTTTGTACCATGGTGCTCTGAGATTTATAACTGACTGTACATTTTCAACACACCATTGTGATCTATACATAGATCACACTGGGGAAGGAAAAATGTGAGCATATCAGCCCTATTTTATCACATTTACATTGGCTACTGGTCAAATACAAGGTTTTAACTTTTGTATTTAAAGCCTTGCATGGTCTGGCTCCAGTTTATATCTCAGACCTTATTTGTCCATACTCTCCCCCGAAGATAGGTCATCATCTTACAAATTTTTAACCATTCCACTGTCTCGCTTGAAATCTAAAGGTGACAGAGCCTTTTCTGTATTTGGTCCTAAGCTGTGGAATTCGTTACCTCAATTTTTAGGTTATCTTCTTCCTTATATGCATTTAAGTCATCTCTGAAAACGTATCTTTTTTTCTCAGGCCTTTTCAGAATTGTGTCTATATAGTCTTTTTGTACGACTGTTTTTTTTTTTAATAAGGTTTTTTTGCTGATATATAAAACTATTTAGGTTTTCTGCTGATATATAAAACCATTTAGGCTTTTTTTGCTCATATATAAAACTATTTAGGCTTTTTTTGCTGATATATAAAACTATTTAGGCTTTTTTTGCTGATATATAAAACTATTTAGGTTTTCTGCTGATATATAAAACCATTTTGGCTTTTTTTGCTCATATATAAAACTATTTAGGCTTTTTTTTGCTGATATATAAAACTATTTAAGCTTTTTCTGCTGATATATAAAACTATTTAGGCTTTTTTGCTGATATATAAAACTATTTAGGCTTTTTTTGCTGATATATAAAACTATTTAGGCTTTTTTGCTGATATATAAAACTATTTAGGTTTTCTGCTGATATATAAAACCATTTAGGCTTTTTTTGTTCATATATTAAACTATTTAGGCTTTTTTTTGCTGATATATAAAACTATTTAGGCTTTTTTTGCTGATATATAAAACTATTTAGGCTTTTTTGCTGATATATAAAACTATTTAGGCTTTTTTTGCTGATATATAAAACTATTTAGGTTTTCTGCTGATATATAAAACCATTTTGGCTTTTTTTGCTCATATATAAAACTATTTAGGCTTTTTTTTGCTGATATATAAAACTATTTAGGCTTTTTTTGCTGATATATAAAACTATTTAGGCTTTTTTGCTGATATATAAAACTATTTAGGCTTTTTTTGCTGATATATAAAACTATTTAGGCTTTTTTTGCTGATATATAAAACTATTTAGGTTTTATGCTGATATATAAAACCATTTAGGCTTTTTTTGTTCATATATTAAACTATTTAGGCTTTTTTTTGCTGATATATAAAACTGTTTAGGCTTTTTTTGCTGATATATAAAACTATTTAGGCTTTTTTGCTGATATATAAAACTATTTAGGCTTTTTTTTGCTGATATATAAAACTATTTAGGCTTTTTTTGCTGATATATAAAACTATTTAGGTTTTCTGCTGATTATTATTAATGTTTTAAAGCTTTTAGAAAGTACATAGAAAGCTTTTGTAACATTATCTTAACGGTCACTTTTGATTAATGTAATGCATCCTTGCTGAATAAAAGTAGGCAATTACTTTCTTTATTTTTTTTTCCCAAAAAATAATCTTACTAACCCCAAACTTTTGAACTGTAAGCCTAGTGTATAATGTTAAAAAAGCTTTCTATTTTAGATAAATGTTGTTATTTTGAACTATGGTTTGTTTCTAATGTGACTTTTTTCATGTATGACATTAAAATTATTTTTAGAATTAAATACATAAATAGATTAAGCAATACAAATGTGTTTATGTCTGATAACCTTTTAAACACAAACTTAACTGCAGACACTGAAATGACGTACACTGTGTGATACAGTACAAATATTTTGAGTGTCCCTCATTTTCCTATAAATAACCACGATTGTCCCGCATTTTCCTTTTCTGAAGTTGGCAACCCTAACTGTCACACACACACACATGCAGGAATACAAACAAACGCAAGCATGCACACACACTGACATCCACACGCATACATACACGCACAGACACACACACACACACATACAAATCCACATGCACAGACATACACACAAACACACACGCGCACACACATGTATGCACGCATACATACACGCACAGACACACACACACACATACACAAACACACACACATACACACACACACAGACAGACATGCACATACTACTACTTTTTTAGGTATATACATAAACACGCAATACAGCCAAATTGCTCCACGTCATTTATTTTTGTGGAAAGCCAGTGCAGGCTTGAGCGGCGGTCATAATTTGTACCGCCATGCGGTACATCTAGTTGTATATGCAAACTCTGAATAAGACAGAGATTTTAATCTCAGTGAGTCTTTTCTCCTGGGTAAAATAAAGGGAACCAGTGAGAATATCTGAACCTGTTCAGCCAGTCTTCCTTCAGGTCCTGTATGGGTCACGGTTCTGTAGGAATCTCCTCTGGTGTTCTTGCAGTTCCTTCTATTATAGATGGGAAACAGAGCTGAAATGACCCACAAATCATCAGTATGTCATCATTTACTCGCCCTCAAGTTGTATGAGAAGAAATCTTGAGTTTGATGACTTTCAAAACATCATTTTCCATGCTAGCCTGGTTAAAACCAGACCATTCTCAGTAGTAACTGAGTTATGGTCTGGCAAAGCTCCTTTAATAACTAATTTCCAAAGGGGCGTCACCAACGGACGTCGCTCAAATGCCTCTGGGCACAATTTGATAGACCTAAAACTCCTAAAACCAATCAGAGATTGTCATGTGTAAAGCCATATGCTGCGTCCCAATTCGCCTATGTTACACTCTATTTTTTTACAGTCTATGGTTACACTACGCCATATGTACTCTTTTTGTGAAGAAAATGTATTTACTTTTGAATGTGTAGCAAAAAAAGTAGGCAACTTTGGGACATACTACTTCGTCATCTTTATCGGACGGATCTGTCGCGTGCGTCCTGTCATATAAACTGCCATGTCAATCATCTTGTCACAGTTAAAATCCTCTATTAAATCTAATTTAATTTCCTACCGTTTTGGAGAGAAAAGTAGTAGCACGTTCATCTGCCAGTGGGTCTTTCATGGAGACTGTCCTCATGTGTTTGCAATTTGAATATAATAATGCATTTAAAAGTTGGTGTGCTTCACCAACGGACTTCGCTCAAATGCCTCTGGGTGCGATAGGCTAGACCTAAAACCAATCAGAGCGATCGTCATGTGTAAAGCCCGCATCAACGTTTCTGATTGGTGCCTTGATTTCTCGGCATGGGGAAATGGGCTTGAATGAGCTCTTTGCCAGACTTACTTGCAGAGAAAATCTAAATTTGCCAGAAGTTGTCTGGGTTTTCCCAGGCTACTTCCATGCTTTATATATAACCAGTGACGAGTTATATAACCAGTAAAAAGTTATAAAAACATTATTTCTGAATGTTCCCTGAACAATTCTTGGTTCTGTGAATGTAAGGAAACACTCCACTGTATAATTCTTCCAACATTATGGAACGTTATTTTTGAATGTTCTCTGACAGTTCTGAAACATGTAGCAACATTTAACATGCGTTAGTCGAACATCAAACTAAAACGTTTTAGAAAAAATGTTCCATGAGCGATGGATAAATACTGCTTTTGTGCTGATTTATTGAGAACTTCATCAAAGCTCAGACACTCTGAACAAACGCTCTATTAATGTTACTTGAAGAACGTTTGTTCATAACTTTGAGAACCTTGACAGAACTCTGGGTATTGTGATGCTGTAAATGTAGAAATACAAAAAAAAATGCAAATTACTTAAATCTACATAAAAACCCACGTTAGACCAAAATAATCCCTGTTTGTCCCAAGCCAGTCAGTCAGTTGTCTGAACAGAACATTTTCATTTGGAAAAATAAACGAAAGACATCCAGAGGAAGAACATCATTATTAGTAATATTGCTGAAACGTCAGGGTGTGTGAGTTCCCAGCATGCATGAATGAAGCACTTACTCTAAATAAAACCTCTATTATGGTTTTGTCATCGTTGTTGGTTATTAGTTGTGTTGTGATGTCTCATCTGCATTTGTCAAGGCTTGAGGTCGACATGTACAATCCCCCAGACGACAGCTTCTTCAGAAACAGCTGACAGGTTTAATGAGGGTTCCTGTTCAGGCGAGGGTCAGACGAGCTCTTGCAGATTTCCTCATGAGCTCTGATTGTTTACACGGGCAGAAACACAATGAAAGCCTCGGGCATCTGGATCTTCCCTGGAAGTTCGTCTTTTGAGAAAGAGTTCGATGACTTCACAGGAACTAAAAACAAGCTCTTTTTTGACGAATGAAAACAAACACACAGCAACCCTGACCGTTTCCTGTGACACACACACACAAACAGACGCACATATCTTTGTGGGGACTCTCCATAGACGTAATAGTTTTTATACAATACAAACTCTATATTCTATCGCCTTACACTAACCCTACCCCTAAACCTACCCATCACAGGAAACTTTCTGCATTTTTACATTTTCAAAAAAATATAATTTAGTATGTTTATTAACCCATTTCCCTCATGGACCGCTGGCTGGTCCCCACAATGGAGGCGATCTCAGGTTTTACTATCCTTGTAGGGCCATTTGGTTCCCACAATGTAATATAAACAAAAACACACACACACACACTCACACGCACGCACGCACTCACTCGCACTCACTCACACACACACACACACACACACACACACACACACACACACACACACACACACACAGACACACTCTCTCTCACACACACACACACACACACACACACACACACACACACACACACACACACACATGCACACTCACGTGCACACTCACACACACACACACACACTCTCACACTCACATACAAACACACACACTCTCTTTCTCACACACACCCACACCCACACCCACACACACACACACACTCTCTCTCACAAACACACACTCTCTCTCACACACACACAAACACACACACTCTCTTTCTCTCACACACACACACACACACACACACACACACACACACACACACAGAGTCTACAAGTCTTCGGGACGGGCTGGCGCCGGGATCCATCATCATCCTGACCGGAATAATCCGTCGTTCACTCTGATATTCCCGGCACATCTGTTCTCATCCAGTAACACACACTTGTTTGCCGGAAGCCAAAGTAAATACGAGACACAAAGATGTTTTCTAGTCATTTTAATGCATTTTGTGACGCACAGAAACTCACTGCAAAAATGACTTAATGTAGAGCTTTGAGACGGACAGTGAGAGCGACTGCGGTTTGCTGGACTATCTTCCTTGCTTCTCAAGTGAATTTAAAGATTTGTATCTAATTTAACTGGAAAACAAGACAGAAATGCTCATTAAGCATTTATAGTTTTTCTGCAGCGTGTGACGTGACGTAATTAACAAATCATACAAGAGCAGGAACGGTAATGAAATCTATTTTTCCCTTTACAGCACAGACGCTCTGACTGAGAAATATAATACATCCAATAAATACATTACTGATAAGAGGTACTTATAATCAAATATAATCACGAACAGGAATCAGTGGCGCTCAGCGACTCAATCTTTAGGATGGATGGCGGCTGTGGGGCGGGTCTTAAGGCGGAGGAGCTCAGCGATTGGACGATTGCTGTCCTGGAAAAAGTCCAATCCCGTGATCCACTCCACATCCCTCACACGTGATTGGTGCATCCACAGGAGAGGCTCCGCCCACTGGGACTCCGGCTGGTCATCCTGCACACAAACAGACGCAGGATCTCTCATGACCCACATCATGTAAAGCTTCATTGTGTTTCCCTCATTGTTTCTGTCGGTGGGAAACGAGATTATAGCGACATCACACAGAAGCTGGAACCCAAACAATCAAACAATGACAAAAGCTCTTTGTTTAGTTGGATGAGCATCATGGGACGCACCTGTGTCAACGTCACATGATTCACTGCGTGTTCAGTCATATTTCAGTGCATCTTCACAGAAAAGCATGACTGAGCATTAATCAAAGAATAATAAATCATATTAGTTGGCTTCATTTGTTCGTCAAATAAATATTTCCTTCAGTTATTTTGATGCTTAAGTAAGCCTGCTAAAATACATCGTATGAGCTTCTGTCACTCCCACATGTAACTCACTGACCGCGCTCTGCACTCTCACTGAAACTCTCGTCATAAACAACAAAGTCTAGACGCGATGTAAATAAGAGATTCACTGTGCAATGCGGACAACTTCAGTGTTTATGACGAGAGTTTCAGTGAGAGTGCAGAGCGCGGTCAGTGAGTGATGGCTTACAGGGAGCAGCGCTAATCTAAATAATAGTTTTGTTTTTCATGCTTCTAGAGGACCAGTGGTTACGGTCACAGTGTTTAAGGAGTGGTAACCGCATTACATGTGGGAGTGAGCCCGCCAAATAATAGTCATGTGAGTCATGAAATTACATGATTCGACATAGTAACCATAGCAACATGAAAACGACAACCATAGCAACATTTTGGCTTCTAATATTCTTATGATTTTTATTACATTTACACTTTAGTCATAAGTTTACATTCACCTTTCAGAACCTCCAAAATGTTATTTTAATTTATTTTTTAATAATAAGGATCATAAAAACGTTTTTTTTTTTGTACTGCCCTGAAAAAGCTTTTTCACATTACAGATGTTTAAGTATAGCCTAGTCCACAAGACAAAATACAAACACAAAATACAAGACAAATTACATAAGCTTGATGTGTTCATAACATTCAGTGATGCTCAAGAAGGAAACATCCATTAAGAGCCAGGGCGTGTAAATTGGTGTAAATTGTTCTTATTTTGTTTAAAACATAATTAATTAATTTAGTTCTTCCCTTCAGAGGCTAAATACGATATTAACATGTAAAAAATGAACAATACCCATATCTGATCATAAATTGCTTTTTTTTTTTTTTATGCTAACGTTACACCCTCTAAATCCAAACAACAACGCTTGATGACATTTCGGATTATAAAAAAGATGGACCCTTCAGTTCTGACTGCCGCAATCACTGATCTTCCACTCAGTGTCCATCTCACTTCTCCTGACGATTTGGTCTCCTGTTATAACTGAACTACAGCAGCTCCATGACACTCTTGCACCTCTTAAACTCTGTATCCTTCACTCATTCTGCACCCTGGTTCACTCCTGAGCTTCGCCAGTGCTAAACAGAGAGCTGTATAGTGAACATGTTTATCTTTACAAAGATGCTCTTTATGCTGCCAAAAATGTTTTCTATTCACATTTAATTGAGTCTAGAGATGGTAATACTAAAGCACTGTAATCAACTGTAAATCGTATTCTGAAACCTCCTGACACACTTCCCGCACACTCAATGTGATAAATGTATGTCTTTCTTCAATGACAAAATAACTACCACCCACCAACCACTGGCCTCTTTGGCTACCCTTACTGTAGTTCGTCACACAGTTTCTCAATTAATTTTCCCCTCTCCTTCCTTTCTTCTTTTAACTTGCCATCTGAAGATGAAATTTCTCAGTTAATTTATAAATCTACTTCTTCCACATGTTTACTTGATCCTATACCAGCTCATGTGGTAAAGGCCTGTAAAGGCCTTCTCTCGTAACTCGTATTACTCACACTTCTCTTAGCTCTGGCGTTGTTCCAACATTGTTCCAACATCTCTTAAAATAGCTGCCATTACCCCTGTTCTTAAGAAACTTGGCGCAGCCCCTAACAATTTAGATAATTACTGTCCTGCACGGAATTACGGAAACTGCACTAGTGAGAGTAACGAATGATCTATTAATGGCTGCTGATAGCGGGTCGTTATCTATTCTTGTTTTACTTGACTTGAGTGCAGTATTCTCTTGAACCGTTTATCTGATGTTGGGATCACTGGTATTCCTTATGCCTGGTTTACTTCATACCTTTCAAACCGCACACAGTTTGTACAACCAAAAATCATTCCCAACCTTCTTCTGTCAGCTGTGGTGTCCCCCAAGGCTCTGTCCTAGGCCCCCTATTGTTCCTAATTTACCTTCTCCTACTCTGCAATTTGGTATTAAATTTCACTGTTGCGCCGATGATACACAGCTTTACAAACCCTGATTCCATTCTTTAGCCGTGTTTCTCCTCGTCTTTGGAATTCTCTCCCAGTCAACATCCGTAATTCAGACTCGTTAGCTCAATTTAAAGTCAAACTTAAAACTCATTTATTCAGAACTGCTTATCTTCCATGATTACTTTGTGCACTCAAGTCCAGTACTTTTTTATTGCTGTTTTTTATTGACATTGTTATTTACTGTTATTTTCTACTTGTTGTATGGCGACCTTGAGTGGTTTGAAAGGCGCCTTAAATAAAATGCATTATTATTATTATTATAAATCAGGTAACAGTTCAGTTCATGTTTAATGTCTCGTTTTACTTTCTTTGCCATTGACATCCGACTGAACTACAAACTTTCCATTGACGTCCGTGAAAAAGAGATATGCTCAACCAGCTCGCGCGCTCAATCCACTGCACGTTTATCTCTGATCAGCTCACACAGCTATGTGTTACTATATATCATTTAATATTCCACTAATAAGATACATTTACTTCATAAACAGCCTTCTTTTTTATCCCCATTATACTCTCTGTTGTCCGTGTTTCTATGTCTGGACACAAGTGTACATACGCTGCCTGGTATCAGTTTTGTATCGGAGCATTTTTACGAGTACGAGTACATGAACTCAGTATCGGCCCGATGCCGATCGGTGCATCCCTAGTTTTAATTGTATAATTTTTATCATTTAAAATTAATATGCATAAATAAAACCGGCTTAATGTCACTGAAAACTAAATAAAAAAGAATAATATAAATTAATTAATAAATAAAAAAGAAATAATATCATTTATATCATTTCAATTAATATGCATGAATACAACAGTGAAGTTGTAAGTCTTACAGTTTAATGTCGCTGAAAATTTTAGTTATTAATGAAACAATTTTAAATAAATAAAAATAATGAATGAATAAATAAATATCGACTGAATTGTATAATTTATATCATTTAAATGAATGTGCATAAATAAAACAGAGAAGTTGTTAGAAGCTTAAGAAGAGAAGAGAAGCTTAATGGCACTGACAAATTAAATTAAATAAATTATTAATAAATAAAAATGTATTAAAAAAATTCTACTTAATGAATAAAAAAGTATGAAAAATTATTGATAGAATAATATTATTAATATGAAAACAAGAATATGTAAGGTGTGTTCATATATACTAATATGTCAAGACGTGACACCAGAGAACGCCTGAGAAACACTAAAAGAACAAACTGAATCATTCCGACTGTAGTTCCGATTCACCCTGATTCACCGAGGAGACCCGGACAGAATGATGGATTCAATTACGCTCAAAGTCAAGTGTCTCGTTCCACATCCAGTGTGTGAGGATGAGCTTGTGAAACAGGAAGTGAGAGTATCAGTAGGAAGTGTGTGTGTGTGTGTGTGTGTGTGTGTGTGTATGTGTGTCACTCACAGCGCAGCTCTCTGTGTTCTCATCTCTGTGCGGCAGAAGGAAAGAAACGCTCTGAAGTTCCCCGGAACATTCTCCCACCGCCTGCGTCTCGTTCCGGCAGCTCGTCAGCACCGCAAAATAATGAGTGGGAAGAGGAACAGATGAACCTGAAACATACCTGAACACAAGCACTGTGAGACGCGCGAGGAATCAGATCTTTAAAGGGGACATATCATGAAAATCTGAGTTTGTCCGTGTGTAAGTGCTGTAATCGTGTGCTTCTACCAACACAGAAAACATGAAAAGTGAAACCCAGTATCTGTGTTCTGGTGAGCCTTTCTCTGCAAGCGTGTTATAAAATAAGCCGATCAGATTTCACTCTCCTTCTGACGTATGAAGAGGATCTTATTATAATATTACCGGCCCTTAATCTGCACGTTTACACACACCAGCCGACATTTGGTTCCACACGCGCCAACAGAGACCAGTTCTAACGCAATGATGAAGATCCAGCAGAGCCTGAAGCTGTTCTGTGGTTGAGCACAGACGAGCACTGAACACTATTGACCAGAACATGTCACCGCTGTCTTATAAACACCTCAGGAACTGTGGACACTTGTGGAGAAGTTAAACATGATGATGAGATGATCAGTGTAACTCCACAACAACTACAGAAATGTCTCCACTAACATTCAGAAGCTCTTCCTGAGTCTCTCCGTAAGGCTGCACTCGCTACTGGTTATTCTGGGATTCTGGATGAGGGAGATTGGCCTGTTCTGTTATTGCTGGAGTTTCTGAAGCTTGTGTAAAGACTCCGCCCTCTTCTGAACGGAGGCGGAGCTAAAGCTCATTTGCATTTAAAGGGACACACACAAAAACGGCATGTTTTTGCTCACACCCAAAAAGGTGCAAATTTGACAAGCTGTAATAAATGATCTGGGTTTTTTTTTTTTTGCTGGAATTTCACAGAAACATTATGGGGACACCTTAGATTTATATTACATCTTGTGAAAAGGGGCATAATATGTCACCTTTAAACATGAGGGAACACGTTACAGGAATTGATCACACTTACTCCAAGATCTGATCCGGAGAGTCGAAGCGTCCGTCATAGTTGTAGTCGTACGCCGGGCCAGTGACAACGTTAATACCGTTATACTGAGACGCATATTTGAGCAGCAGAACCTCCTGGAAATACTGCCAGAGTCCTGTAGAAACACACAACAAGCCATCAGATCCCCACACTCTCTGCAGAGACACACATCAAGCAATCAGATACACACACTCTCTGCAGAGACACACAACAAGCCATCAGATACACACACTCTCTGCAGAGACACACAACAAGCCATCAGATCCACACACTCTCTGCAGAGACACACAACAAGCCATCAGATCCCCACACTCTCTGCAGAGACACACAACAAGCCATCAGATCCACACACACTCTGCAGAGACACACAACAAGCCATCAGATCCCCACACTCTCTGCAGAGACACACAACAAGCCATCAGATCCACACACACTCTGCAGAGACACACATCAAGCAATCAGATCCCCACACTCTCTGCAGAGACACACAACAAGCCATCAGATCCACACACTCTCAGCAGAGACACACATCAAGCAATCAGATCCACACACTCTCTGCAGAGACACACATCAAGCAATCAGATACACACACTCTCTGCAGAGACACACAACAAGCAATCAGATACACACACTCTCTGCAGAGACACACAACAAGCCATCAGATCCACACACTCTCTGCAGAGACACACAACAAGCCATCAGATCCACACACTCTCTGCAGAGACACACAACAAGCAATCAGATCCACACACACTCTGCAGAGACACACAACAAGCCATCAGATCCACACACTCTCTGCAGAGACATACATCAAGCAATCAGATCCCCACACTCTCTGCAGAGACACACAACAAGCAATCAGATCCCCACACTCTCTGCAGAGACACACAACAAGCCATCAGATCCACACACTCTCTGCAGAGACACACAACAAGCAATCAGATCCACACACACTCTGCAGAGACACACAACAAGCCATCAGATCCACACACTCTCTGCAGAGACACACAACAAGCCATCAGATCCACACACACTCTGCAGAGACACACAACAAGCCATCAGATCCACACACTCTCTGCAGAGACACACAACAAGCCATCAGATCCCCACACACTCTGCAGAGACACACATCAAGCAATCAGATCCCCACACTCTCTGCAGAGACACACAACAAGCCATCAGATCCCCACACACTCTGCAGAGACACACAACAAGCAATCAGATCCCCACACTCTCTGCAGAGACACAAAACAAGCCATCAGATCCACACACTCTCTGCAGAGACACACAACAAGCAATCAGATCCACACACACTCTGCAGAGACATACAACAAGCAATCAGATACACACACTCTCTGCAGAGACACACAACAAGCCATCAGATCCACACACTCTCTGCAGAGACACACAACAAGCAATCAGATCCACACACACTCTGCAGAGACATACAACAAGCAATCAGATCCACACACACTCTGCAGAGACACACAACAAGCCATCAGATCCACACACTCTCTGCAGAGACACACAACAAGCAATCAGATCCACACACACTCTGCAGAGACACACAACAAGCCATCAGATCCACACACTCTCTGCAGAGACACACAACAAGCCATCAGATCCACACACTCTCTGCAGAGACACACATCAAGCAATCAGATCCCCACACTCTCTGCAGAGACACACAACAAGCCATCAGATCCACACACTCTCTGCAGAGACACACAACAAGCCATCAGATCCACACACTCTCTGCAGAGACACACATCAAGCAATCAGATCCCCACACTCTCTGCAGAGACACACAACAAGCCATCAGATCCACACACTCTCTGCAGAGACACACAACAAGCAATCAGATCCACACACTCTCTGCAGAGACACACAACAAGCCATCAGATCCACACACACTCTGCAGAGACACACAACAAGCAATCAGATCCCCACACTCTCTGCAGAGACACACAACAAGCAATCAGATCCACACACTCTCTGCAGAGACACACAACAAGCCATCAGATCCACACACACTCTGCAGAGACACACATCAAGCAATCAGATCCCCACACTCTCTGCAGAGACACACAACAAGCCATCAGATCCACACACTCTCTGCAGAGACACACAACAAGCAATCAGATCCACACACTCTCTGCAGAGACACACAACAAGCCATCAGATCCACACACACTCTGCAGAGACACACAACAAGCCATCAGATCCACACACTCTCTGCAGAGACACACAACAAGCAATCAGATCCACACACTCTCTGCAGAGACACACAACAAGCAATCAGATCCACACACTCTCTGCAGAGACACACAACAAGCAATCAGATCCACACACTCTCTGCAGAGACACACAACAAGCAATCAGATCCACACACACTCTGCAGAGACACACAACAAGCCATCAGATACACACACTCTGCAGAGACACACATCAAGCAATCAGATCCCCACACTCTCTGCAGAGACACACAACAAGCCATCAGATCCACACACTCTCTGCAGAGACACACAACAAGCAATCAGATCCACACACACTCTGCAGAGACATACAACAAGCAATCAGATACACACACTCTCTGCAGAGACACACAACAAGCCATCAGATCCACACACTCTCTGCAGAGACACACAACAAGCCATCAGATCCACACACTCTCTGCAGAGACACACAACAAGCAATCAGATCCACACACACTCTGCAGAGACACACAACAAGCCATCAGATCCACACACTCTCTGCAGAGACACACAACAAGCCATCAGATCCACACACTCTCTGCAGAGACACACAACAAGCAATCAGATCCACACACACTCTGCAGAGACACACAACAAGCCATCAGATCCACACACTCTCTGCAGAGACACACAACAAGCCATCAGATCCACACACTCTCTGCAGAGACACACATCAAGCAATCAGATACACACACTCTCTGCAGAGACACACATCAAGCAATCAGATCCACACACTCTCTGCAGAGACACACATCAAGCAATCAGATACACACACTCTCTGCAGAGACACACATCAAGCAATCAGATCCACACACTCTCTGCAGAGACACACATCAAGCAATCAGATCCCCACACTCTCTGCAGAGACACACAACAAGCCATCAGATCCACACACTCTCTGCAGAGACACACAACAAGCAATCAGATACACACACTCTCTGCAGAGACACACAACAAGCCATCAGATCCACACACTCTCTGCAGAGACACACAACAAGCCATCAGATCCACACACTCTCTGCAGAGACACACATCAAGCAATCAGATCCCCACACTCTCTGCAGAGACACACAACAAGCCATCAGATCCACACACTCTCTGCAGAGACACACATCAAGCAATCAGATCCCCACACTCTCTGCAGAGACACACAACAAGCCATCAGATCCACACACTCTCTGCAGAGACACACAACAAGCAATCAGATCCACACACTCTCTGCAGAGACACACAACAAGCCATCAGATCCACACACACTCTGCAGAGACACACAACAAGCAATCAGATCCCCACACTCTCTGCAGAGACACACAACAAGCAATCAGATCCACACACTCTCTGCAGAGACACACAACAAGCCATCAGATCCACACACACTCTGCAGAGACACACATCAAGCAATCAGATCCCCACACTCTCTGCAGAGACACACAACAAGCCATCAGATCCACACACTCTCTGCAGAGACACACAACAAGCAATCAGATCCACACACTCTCTGCAGAGACACACAACAAGCCATCAGATCCACACACACTCTGCAGAGACACACAACAAGCCATCAGATCCACACACTCTCTGCAGAGACACACAACAAGCAATCAGATCCACACACTCTCTGCAGAGACACACAACAAGCAATCAGATCCACACACTCTCTGCAGAGACACACAACAAGCAATCAGATCCACACACTCTCTGCAGAGACACACAACAAGCAATCAGATCCACACACACTCTGCAGAGACACACAACAAGCCATCAGATACACACACTCTGCAGAGACACACATCAAGCAATCAGATCCCCACACTCTCTGCAGAGACACACAACAAGCCATCAGATCCACACACTCTCTGCAGAGACACACAACAAGCAATCAGATCCACACACACTCTGCAGAGACATACAACAAGCAATCAGATACACACACTCTCTGCAGAGACACACAACAAGCCATCAGATCCACACACTCTCTGCAGAGACACACAACAAGCCATCAGATCCACACACTCTCTGCAGAGACACACAACAAGCAATCAGATCCACACACACTCTGCAGAGACACACAACAAGCCATCAGATCCACACACTCTCTGCAGAGACACACAACAAGCCATCAGATCCACACACTCTCTGCAGAGACACACAACAAGCAATCAGATCCACACACACTCTGCAGAGACACACAACAAGCCATCAGATCCACACACTCTCTGCAGAGACACACAACAAGCCATCAGATCCACACACTCTCTGCAGAGACACACATCAAGCAATCAGATACACACACTCTCTGCAGAGACACACATCAAGCAATCAGATCCACACACTCTCTGCAGAGACACACATCAAGCAATCAGATACACACACTCTCTGCAGAGACACACATCAAGCAATCAGATCCACACACTCTCTGCAGAGACACACATCAAGCAATCAGATCCCCACACTCTCTGCAGAGACACACAACAAGCCATCAGATCCACACACTCTCTGCAGAGACACACAACAAGCAATCAGATCCACACACACTCTGCAGAGACACACAACAAGCCATCAGATCCACACACTCTCTGCAGAGACATACAACAAGCAATCAGATACACACACTCTCTGCAGAGACACACAACAAGCCATCAGATCCACACACTCTCTGCAGAGACACACAACAAGCCATCAGATCCACACACTCTCTGCAGAGACACACAACAAGCCATCAGATCCACACACTCTCTGCAGAGACACACAACAAGCCATCAGATCCACACACTCTCTGCAGAGACACACAACAAGCAATCAGATCCACACACACTCTGCAGAGACACACAACAAGCCATCAGATCCACACACTCTCTGCAGAGACACACAACAAGCCATCAGATCCACACACTCTCTGCAGAGACACACAACAAGCAATCAGATCCACACACACTCTGCAGAGACACACAACAAGCCATCAGATCCACACACTCTCTGCAGAGACACACAACAAGCCATCAGATCCACACACTCTCTGCAGAGACACACATCAAGCAATCAGATCCCCACACTCTCTGCAGAGACACACAACAAGCAATCAGATACACACACTCTCTGCAGAGACACACAACAAGCCATCAGATCCACACACACTCTGCAGAGACACACAACAAGCCATCAGATCCCCACACTCTCTGCAGAGACACAAAACAAGCCATCAGATCCACACACTCTCTGCAGAGACACACAACAAGCAATCAGATCCACACACACTCTGCAGAGACACACAACAAGCAATCAGATACACACACTCTCTGCAGAGACACACAACAAGCCATCAGATCCACACACTCTCTGCAGAGACACACATCAAGCAATCAGATACACACACTCTCTGCAGAGACACACAACAAGCAATCAGATACACACACTCTCTGCAGAGACACACAACAAGCCATCAGATACACACACTCTCTCTGCAGAGACACACAACAAGCCATCAGATACACACACTCTCTGCAGAGACACACAACAAACAATCAGATACACACACTCTCTGCAGAGACACACAACAAGCAATCAGATACACACACTCTCTGCAGAGACACACAACAAGCCATCAGATACACACACTCTCTCTGCAGAGACACACAACAAGCCATCAGATCCACACACTCTCTGCAGAGACACACAACAAGCCATCAGATACACACACTCTCTGCAGAGACACACAACAAGCAATCAGATACACATACTCTCTGCAGAGACACACAACAAGCCATCAAATACACACACTCTCTGCAGAGACACACAACAAGCAATCAGATACACACACTCTCTGCAGAGACACACAACAAGCCATCAGATACACACACTCACTGCAGAGACACACAACAAGCCATCAGATACACACACTCACTGCACACACTCACTGTACACACACTTACAGCACACACTCACTGTACACACTCACTGCACAAACTCACTGCACACACTTACTGCACACTGTACACACTCACTGCACACGCTCACTGCACACACTTACTGCACACTGCGCACACACTCACTGTACACACACTCACTGCACACACTCACTGCACACACTCTCACAGCACACCGCACACAAACACTGTACACTCACTGCACACATTCACTGCACACTCACTGCACACACTCACTGCATACTGCACACACTCACTGCACACACTCACTGCACACACACTGCACACTCACTCACTGCACACTCACTCACTCACTGCACACTCACTGTACACACACACTGCACACACTCACTGCACACTCTCACTGCACACACTCACTGCACACTCTCACTGCACACACTCACTGCACACACACTCACTGCACACACACTCACTGTACACACACTGCACACACTCACTGCACACACTCACTCACTGCACACTCACTGCACACACTCACTCACTGCACACACTCACTGCACACACACTCACTGCACACACACTCACTGCACACACACTCACTGCACACACTCACTGCACACACTCACTGCACACACACTCACTGCACACACTCACTGCACACACACTCACTGCACACACACTCACTGCACACACTCACTGCACACACTCACTGCACACACTCACTTCACACACTCACTCACTGCACACTCACTGCACACACTCACTGCACACACTCACTGCACACACTCACTGCACACACTCACTGCACACACTCACTCACTGCACACACTCACTGCACACTGCACACACTCACTGCACACTGCACACACCCACTGCTCACACTCACTGCACACACTCACTGCACACACTCACTGCACACACTCACTGCACACACACTCACTCACTGCACACACACTCACTCACTGCACACACTCACTGTACACACACTCACTGCACACACTCTCACTGCACACACTCACTGCACACACACTCACTGCACACACTCACTGCACACACTCACTGCACACACTCACTCACTGCACACTCACTGCACACACTCACTCACTGCACACTCACTGCACACACTCACTCACTGCACACTCACTGCACACACTCACTGCACACACTCACTGCACACACTCACTTCACACACTCACTTCACACACTCACTCACTGCACACTCACTGCACACACTCACTGCACACACTCACTGCACACACTCACTGCACACACTCACTGCACACACTCACTCACTGCACACACTCACTCACTGCACACACTCACTGCACACACTCACTCACTGCACACACTCACTGCACACTGCACACACCCACTGCTCACACTCACTGCACACACTTACTGCACACTGCACACACTCACTGTACACACACTCACTCACTGCACACACTCACTGTACACACACTCACTGCACACACTCTCACTGCACACACACTCACTGCACACACTCACTGCACACACTCTCACTGCACACACTCACTGCACACACTCACTCACTGCACACTCACTGCACACACTCACTCACTGCACACTTACTGCAAACTGCACACACTCACTGTACACACACTCACTGCACACTCACTGCACACACTCACTCACTGCACACTTACTGCACACTGTACACACACTCAATACACACACTCAGTGCACACACTCACTGCACACACTTACTGCACACACTCACTGCACACTCTTACTGCACACACTCACTGCACACTCTCACTGCACACACTCACTGCACACTCTCACTGCACTCTCACTGCACACTCTCACTGCACACACTCACTGCACACTCTCACTGCACACACTCACTGCACACACACTCACTGCACACTCACTGCACACACTCACTGCACACACCCACTGCTCACACTCACTGTACACACACTGCACACACTCACTGCACACACTCACTCACTCACTGCACACACTCACTGCACACTGCACACTGCACACACCCACTGCTCACACTCACTGCACACACACTCACTGCACATTGCACACACTCACAGCACACACTTACTGCACACTGCACACACTCACTGTACACACACTCACTGCACACACTCACTGCACACACACTCACTTACTGCACACACTCACTGCACACACTCACTGTACACACACTCACTGCACACACTCACTGTACACACACTCACTGCACACACTCACTGCACACACTCACTGCACACACTCACTCACTCACTGCACACTCACTGCACACACTCACTCACTGCACACTTACTGCACACTGCACACACTCACTGTACACACACTCACTGCACACACTCACTGCACACACTCTCACTGCACACACTCACTCACTGCACACTCACTGCACACACTCACTCACTGCACACTTACTGCACACTGCACACACTCACTGTACACACACTCACTGCACACACTCACTGCACACTCACTGCACACACTCACTGCACACTTAGTGCACACACTCACTCACTGCACACACTCACTGTACACACACTCACTCACTGCACACACTCACTCACTGCACACACTCACTGCACACACTCACTCACTCACTGCACACACTCACTGCACACACTCACTGCACACACTCACTCACTGCACTCACTCACTGCACACTCACTGCACACACTCACTCACTGCACACACTCACTGCACACACTCACTCACTGCACACACTCACTGCACACACTCACTGCACACACTCACTCACTGCACACTCACTGCACACACTCACTGCACACACTCTCACTGCACACACTCACTGCACACACTCACTCACTCACTGCACACTCACTGCACACACTCACTCACTGCACACTTACTGCACACTGCACACACTCACTGTACACACACTCACTGCACACACTCACTGCACACATTCTCACTGCACACACTCACTCACTGCACACTCACTGCACACACTCACTCACTGCACACTTACTGCACACTGCACACACTCACTGTACACACACTCACTGCACACACTCACTGCACACTCACTGTACACTCACTGCACACACTCACTGCACACTTACTGCACACACTCACTCACTGCACACACTCACTGTACACACACTCACTCACTGCACACACTCACTTCACACACTCACTCACTGCACACTCACTGCACACACTCACTGCACACACTCACTGCACACACTCACTGCACACACTCACTCACTGCACACACTCACTCACTGCACACACTCACTCACTGCACACACTCACTGCACACACTCACTCACTGCACACACTCACTGCACACTGCACACACCCACTGCTCACACTCACTGCACACACTTACTGCACACTGCACACACTCACTGTACACACACTCACTGCACACACTCACTGCACACACACTCACTCACTGCACACACACTCACTCACTGCACACACTCACTGTACACACACTCACTGCACACACTCTCACTGCACACACTCACTGCACACACACTCACTGCACACACTCACTGCACACACTCTCACTGCACACACTCACTGCACACACTCACTCACTGCACACTCACTGCACACTCACTGCACACTCACTGCACACTCACTGCACACACTCACTCACTGCACACTCACTGCACACACTCACTGCACACACTCACTGCACACACTCACTTCACACACTCACTTCACACACTCACTCACTGCACACTCACTGCACACACTCACTGCACACACTCACTGCACACACTCACTCACTGCACACACTCACTCACTGCACACACTCACTGCACACACTCACTCACTGCACACACTCACTGCACACTGCACACACCCACTGCTCACACTCACTGCACACACTTACTGCACACTGCACACACTCACTGTACACACACTCACTCACTGCACACACTCACTGTACACACACTCACTGCACACACTCTCACTGCACACATTCACTGCACACACTCTCACTGCACACACTCACTGCACACACTCACTCACTGCACACTCACTGCACACTCACTGCACACACTCACTCACTGCACACTTACTGCAAACTGCACACACTCACTGTACACACACTCACTGCACACTCACTGCACACACTCACTCACTGCACACTTACTGCACACTGTACACACACTCAATACACACACACTCAGTGCACACACTCAGTGCACACACTCACTGCACACACTCACTGCACACACTCACTGCACACTCTTACTGCACACACTCACTGCACACTCTCACTGCACACACTCACTGCACACTCTCACTGCACACTCTCACTGCACACTCTCACTGCACACACTCACTGCACACTCTCACTGCACACACTCACTGCACACACACTCACTGCACACTCTCACTGCACACACTCACTGCACACACACTCACTGCACACACTCACTGTACACACACTGCACACACTCACTGCACACACTCACTCACTCACTGCACACACTCACTGCACACTGCACACTGCACACACCCACTGCTCACACTCACTGCACACACACTCACTGCACATTGCACACACTCACAGCACACACTTACTGCACACTGCACACACTCACTGTACACACACTCACTGCACACACTCACTGCACACACACTCACTTACTGCACACACTCACTGCACACACTCACTGTACACACACTCACTGCACACACTCTCACTGCACACACTCACTGTACACACACTCACTGCACACACTCACTGCACACACTCACTGCACAAACTCACTGCACACACTCACTGCACACACTCTCACTGCACACACTCACTGCACACACTCACTCAATCACTCACTGCACACTCACTGCACACACTCACTCACTGCACACTTACTGCACACTGCACACACTCACTGTACACACACTCACTGCACACACTCACTGCACACACTCTCACTGCACACACTCACTCACTGCACACTCACTGCACACACTCACTCACTGCACACTTACTGCACACTGCACACACTCACTGTACACACACTCAATGCACACACTCACTTCACACTCACTGCACACACTCACTGCACACTTACTGCACACACTCACTCACTGCACACACTCACTGTACACACACTCACTCACTGCACACACTCACTCACTGCACACACTCACTGCACACACTAACTCACTCACTGCACACACTCACTGCACTCACTCACTGCACACTCACTGCACACACTCACTCACTGCACACACTCACTGCACACACTCACTCACTGCACACACTCACTGCACACACTCACTGCACACACTCACTGCACACACTCACTCACTGCACACTCACTGCACACACTCACTGCACACACTCACTGCACACACTCACTCACTCACTGCACACTCACTGCACACACTCACTCACTGCACACTTACTGCACACTGCACACACTCACTGTACACACACTCACTGCACACACTCACTGCACACATTCTCACTGCACACACTCACTCACTGCACACTCACTGCACACACTCACTCACTGCACACTTACTGCACACTGCACACACTCACTGTACACACACTCACTGCACACACTCACTGCACACTCACTGTACACTCACTGCACACTTACTGCACACACTCACTCACTGCACACACTCACTGTACACACACTCACTCACTGCACACACTCACTCACTGCACACACTCACTGCACACACTCACTCACTCACTGCACACACTCACTGCACACACTCACTGCACACACTCACTGCACACACTCTCACTGCACACACTCACTGCACACACTCACTCACTGCACACTCACTGCACACACTCACTCACTGCACACACTCACTGCACACACTCACTCACTGCACACACTCACTGCACACACTCACTCACTGCACACTCACTGCACACACTCACTGTACACACACTCACTGCACACACTCACTTCACACTCACTGCACACACTCACTGCACACTTACTGCACACACTCACTCACTGCACACACTCACTGTACACACACTCACTCACTGCACACACTCACTCACTGCACACACTCACTGCACACACTCACTCACTCACTGCACACACTCACTGCACACACTCACTGCACACACTCACTCACTGCACACACTCACTGCACACACTCACTGCACACACTCACTCACTGCACACTCACTGCACACACTCACTCACTGCACACACTCACTCACTGCACACACTCACTGCACACACTCACTGCACACTCACTGCACACACTCACTGCACACACTCTCACTGCACACACTCACTGCACACACTCACTCACTCACTGCACACTCACTGCACACACTCACTCACTGCACACTTACTGCACACTGCACACACTCACTGTACACACACTCACTGCACACACTCACTGCACACATTCTCACTGCACACACTCACTCACTGCACACTCACTGCACACACTCACTCACTGCACACTTACTGCACACTGCACACACTCACTGTACACACACTCACTGCACACACTCACTGCACACTCACTGTACACTCACTGCACACACTCACTGCACACTTACTGCACACACTCACTCACTGCACACACTCACTGTACACACACTCACTCACTGCACACACACTCACTCACTGCACACACTCACTGCACACACTCACTCACTCACTGCACACACTCACTGCACACACTCTCACTGCACACACTCACTCACTGCACACTCACTGCACACTTACTGCACACTGCACACACTCACTGTACACACACTCACTGCACACACTCACTGCACACTCACTGCACACTCACTGCACACACTCACTCACTGCACACACTCACTGTACACACACTCACTCACTGCACACACTCACTCACTGCACACACTCACTGCACACACTCACTCACTCACTCACTGCACACACTCACTGCACACACTCACTGCACACACTCACTGCACACACTCACTCACTGCACACACTCACTCACTGCACACACTCACTGCACACACTCACTCACTGCACACACTCACTGCACACTGCACACACCCACTGCTCACACTCACTGCACACACTTACTGCACACTGCACACACTCACTGTACACACACTCACTGCACACACTCACTGCACACACACTCACTCACTGCACACACACTCACTCACTGCACACACTCACTGTACACACACTCACTGCACACACTCTCACTGCACACACTCACTGCACACACACTCACTGCACACACTCACTGCACACACTCTCACTGCACACACTCACTGCACACACTCACTCACTGCACACTCACTGCACACTCACTGCACACTCACTGCACACTCACTGCACACTCACTGCACACTCACTGCACACTCACTGCACACACTCACTCACTGCACACTCACTGCACACACTCACTGCACACACTCACTGCACACACTCACTTCACACACTCACTTCACACACTCACTCACTGCACACTCACTGCACACACTCACTGCACACACTCACTGCACACACTCACTCACTGCACACACTCACTCACTGCACACACTCACTGCACACTGCACACACCCACTGCTCACACTCACTGCACACACTTACTGCACACTGCACACACTCACTGTACACACACTCACTCACTGCACACACTCACTGTACACACACTCACTGCACACACTCTCACTGCACACATTCACTGCACACACTCTCACTGCACACACTCACTGCACACACTCACTCACTGCACACTCACTGCACACACTCACTCACTGCACACTTACTGCAAACTGCACACACTCACTGTACACACACTCACTGCACACTCACTGCACACACTCACTCACTGCACACTTACTGCACACTGTACACACACTCAATACACACACACTCAGTGCACACACTCAGTGCACACACTCACTGCACACACTCACTGCACACACTCACTGCACACTCTTACTGCACACACTCACTGCACACTCTCACTGCACACACTCACTGCACACTCTCACTGCACACTCTCACTGCACACTCTCACTGCACACACTCACTGCACACTCTCACTGCACACACTCACTGCACACTCTCACTGCACACACTCACTGCACACACACTCACTGCACACACACTCACTGCACACACTCACTGTACACACACTGCACACACTCACTGCACACACTCACTCACTCACTGCACACACTCACTGCACACTGCACACTGCACACACCCACTGCTCACACTCACTGCACACACACTCACTGCACATTGCACACACTCACAGCACACACTTACTGCACACTGCACACACTCACTGTACACACACTCACTGCACACACTCACTGCACACACACTCACTTACTGCACACACTCACTGCACACACTCACTGCACACACTCTCACTGCACACACTCACTGTACACACACTCACTGCACACACTCACTGCACACACTCACTGCACACACTCACTGCACACACTCACTGCACACACTCTCACTGCACACACTCACTGCACACACTCACTCACTCACTCACTGCACACTCACTGCACACACTCACTCACTGCACACTTACTGCACACTGCACACACTCACTGCACACACTCTCACTGCACACACTCACTCACTGCACACTCACTGCACACACTCACTCACTGCACACTTACTGCACACTGCACACACTCACTGTACACACACTCACTGCACACACTCACTTCACACTCACTGCACACACTCACTGCACACTTACTGCACACACTCACTCACTGCACACACTCACTGTACACACACTCACTCACTGCACACACTCACTCACTGCACACACTCACTGCACACACTAACTCACTCACTGCACACACTCACTGCACACACTCACTGCACACACTCACTCACTGCACACACTCACTGCACACACTCACTGCACACACTCACTCACTGCACACTCACTGCACACACTCACTCACTGCACACACTCACTGCACACACTCACTCACTGCACACACTCACTGCACACACTCACTGCACACACTCACTGCACACACTCACTCACTGCACACTCACTGCACACACTCACTGCACACACTCACTGCACACACTCACTCACTCACTGCACACTCACTGCACACACTCACTCACTGCACACTTACTGCACACTGCACACACTCACTGTACACACACTCACTGCACACACTCACTGCACACATTCTCACTGCACACACTCACTCACTGCACACTCACTGCACACACTCACTCACTGCACACTTACTGCACACTGCACACACTCACTGTACACACACTCACTGCACACACTCACTGCACACTCACTGTACACTCACTGCACACTTACTGCACACACTCACTCACTGCACACACTCACTGTACACACACTCACTCACTGCACACACTCACTCACTGCACACACTCACTGCACACACTCACTCACTCACTGCACACACTCACTGCACACACTCACTGCACACACTCACTGCACACACTCTCACTGCACACACTCACTGCACACACTCACTCACTGCACACTCACTGCACACACTCACTCACTGCACACACTCACTGCACACACTCACTCACTGCACACACTCACTGCACACACTCACTCACTGCACACTCACTGCACACACTCACTGTACACACACTCACTGCACACACTCACTTCACACTCACTGCACACACTCACTGCACACTTACTGCACACACTCACTCACTGCACACACTCACTGTACACACACTCACTCACTGCACACACTCACTCACTGCACACACTCACTGCACACACTCACTCACTCACTGCACACACTCACTGCACACACTCACTGCACACACTCACTCACTGCACACACTCACTGCACACACTCACTGCACACACTCACTCACTGCACACTCACTGCACACACTCACTCACTGCACACACTCACTCACTGCACACACTCACTGCACACACTCACTGCACACACTCACTCACTGCACACTCACTGCACACACTCACTGCACACACTCTCACTGCACACACTCACTGCACACACTCACTCACTCACTGCACACTCACTGCACACACTCACTCACTGCACACTTACTGCACACTGCACACACTCACTGTACACACACTCACTGCACACACTCACTGCACACATTCTCACTGCACACACTCACTCACTGCACACTCACTGCACACACTCACTCACTGCACACTTACTGCACACTGCACACACTCACTGTACACACACTCACTGCACACACTCACTGCACACTCACTGTACACTCACTGCACACACTCACTGCACACTTACTGCACACACTCACTCACTGCACACACTCACTGTACACACACTCACTCACTGCACACACACTCACTCACTGCACACACTCACTGCACACACTCACTCACTCACTGCACACACTCACTGCACACACTCACTGCACACACTCTCACTGCACACACTCACTCACTGCACACTCACTGCACACACTCACTCACTGCACACTTACTGCACACTGCACACACTCACTGTACACACACTCACTGCACACACTCACTGCACACTCACTGCACACTCACTGCACACACTCACTCACTGCACACACTCACTGTACACACACTCACTCACTGCACACACTCACTCACTGCACACACTCACTGCACACACTCACTCACTCACTCACTGCACACACTCACTGCACACACTCACTGCACACACTCACTCACTGCACACACTCACTGCACACACTCACTGCACACACTCACTCACTGCACACTCACTGCACACACTCACTCACTGCACACACTCACTGCACACACTCACTCACTGCACACACTCACTGCACACACTCACTCACTGCACACTCACTGCACACTCACTCACTGCACACACACTCACTGCACACACACTCACTGCACACACACTCACTGCACACACTCACTGTACACTCACTGCACACACTCACTGCACACTTACTGCACACACTCACTCACTGCACACACTCACTGCACACACTCACTGCACACTTACTGCACACACTCACTCACTGCACACACTCACTGTACACTTACTGCACACACTCACTCACTGCAAACACTCACTGTACACACTCACTGCACACACTCACTGCACACACTCACTGCACACTCACTGTACACTCACTGCACACACTCACTCACTGCACACACTCACTGTACACACACTCACTGCACACACTCACTGCACACACACTCACTCACTGCACACACTCACTCACTGCACACACTCACTGCACACACTCACTCACTCACTGCACACACTCACTCACTCACTGCACACACTCACTGCACACACTCACTGCACACACTCACTGCACACACTCACTCACTGCACACACTCACTGCACACACTCACTGCACACACTCACTGCACACACTCACTCACTGCACACACTCACTCACTGCACACACTCACTGCACACACTCACTCACTGCACACACTCATTGCACACACTCACTCACTGCACACACACTCACTGCACACACTCACTGTACACACACTGCACACTCACTGCACACACTCTCACTGCACACTGCACACTCACTGCACACTCACTCACTGCACACACACTCACTGCACACACACTCACTGCACACACTCACTGCACACACTCACTGCACACACTCACTGCACACTCACTGCACACACTCACTGCACACTTACTGCACACACTCACTCACTGCACACACTCACTCACTGCACACACTCACTGCACACACTCACTCACTCACTGCACACACTCACTGCACACACTCACTGCACACACTCACTCACTGCACACACTCACTCACTGCACACACTCACTGCACACACTCACTCACTGCACACACTCACTCACTGCACACACTCACTGCACACACTCACTGCACACACTCACTCACTGCACACACACACACACACACACACACACACACACACTCACTACACACACTCAGTGCACACACTCACTGCACACACACTCACTGCACACACTCACTGCACACACTCACTCACTGCACACACACTCACTCACTGCACACACTCACTCACTGCACACACTCACTCACTGCACACACTCACTCACTGCACACACTCACTCACTGCACACACTCACTCACTGCACACACTCACTGCACACACTCTCACTGCACACACTCACTGTACACACTCACTGCACACACTCACTCACTGCACACACTCACTCACTGCACTCACTCACTGCACACACTGCACACACTCACTCACTGCACACACACTCACTGCACACACTCACTGCACACTGCACACACTCACTCACTGTACACACTCACTGCACTCACTCACTGCACACACTCACTGCACACACTCTCACTGCACACACTCACTGCACACTGCACACACTCACTGCACACACTCACTCACTGCACACTCACTGTACACACTCACTGCACACTCACTGCACACTGCACACACTCACTGCACATTGCACACACTCACTGCACACACACTCACTGCACATTGCACACACTCACTGCACACACTTACTGCACACACTCACTGTACACACACTCACTGCACACACTCTCACTGCACACTCACTGCACACACTCACTGCCCACACTGCACACTCTCACTGTACACACTCCGCACTCACTCACCGCACTCACCCACTGCACACACTCAATGCACACACACTCACTGCACACACACACTGCACACACACTCACTGCACACACACTCACTGCACACACACTCACTGCACACACACTCACTGTACATACTCACTCACTGCACACACTCACCCACTGCACACACTCACTGCACACACACTCACTGTACACACTCACTCACTGCACACACACTCAACACTCACTCTTGAACTGTGGGAACATCGGCACCACGTTTCCAAGTGTCAGTGCGTCGAACTGATCTTCAGACGAGCTGTTCAGATCTGCCAACACAAACCGGTCACACACACACACCTTTACTCCGATACATGGAGACGGTCACAGACATCAAGCCCAGAACACACTACAGTGTAACAACTTTACGTTATACATCCACAAACTGAGGCTTTGCCAGATAAGTCTCACTTCTGGGTACAAATGTCTCCCCAAAGTAAGGTTAAGCAGGTGCACCAGGGTCATTATTGTTAAATAAAACAAAGTAAAGCTATTTTCTATTAACTAAAATAAAAGCTAAAATAAAATATAAATATTAGATGAAATATTAAGTTTTGCCATGGAAAGTGACTAAAATAAGTTTTAGATGATATTAGTCTATTAATAATATTAAAATAAGTGTGTAACGGTGTATAGAAAGAATGTAGGGCGGGGCTTGGTTCTGTGTATCTGTTGTTGATTGGCTGTAGAGATGTGGGTGTGGCTCTCAGCAGTGTATGCAGATGAGCGTGAGCTGCAGGGGCGGAGCTTAAACCGCACTCAGTGATTGGAGGATCCTGCATACGTCACCAGAGAGAAGACCGACGCATCACTGAACATCCAGTTATGACAGTCTGATTAAACATTACCAGCTCAGAACAGTTTAAAATAAAACAACGTTTACAGTAAGATCAACAACATGAGTTTAGATATTAGATGAGCTTACATCTCATGACACACACTCACTGGGTGGATACAGGAAGCCATACGTGACATCAGAGTTGTTGAACTGCTCACAGGTTGCGCTCTGATTGGCTGGAATCCTGACGTCCGCTCGGAGACAATCTGAGACGACCGGAGAACTTCCAGCCTATAAACACACGACTTCGGTTTGTTATTAGAACCAGATCTGCAGAAATTCTGCTGGAAACGTGAGTCATGCTGTGGTGATGTCAGCATGTTGCTGGGGTTTTGATTTGCAATTGCTACAGTGTTCTGAGTGGTTGCTAGGTCACTGCTATATGGTTGCGAAGGTGTTCTGGGTTTTTGCTGTATGATAAACTTTAACATTTAGTAATACTAGAGGTTTGATACATTGCTAGCAGCACTAGTTCTTTATGACTTCTAGGGGCCCTATTTTAACGATCTGAAACGCAAGTATCAAGCGCGAAACGCAAGTAACTTTGTGGGCGGGTCTCGGGCGCTGTTGCCATTACACCGGTGGGATAAATGACTCTCCAACGCAAGTCTAAAATGTGTTGGTCTGAAGTAGCTTCATTACTCATAGGTGTGGTTTGGGCGTAACGTGAAAAAAAAACCCAATCAGAGCGTCATCTCACATTCCCTTTAAGAGCAGGCGCGCTTGTTTCATGGCGGATTGCTATTATAACGGCGGATTTGCCAGGAGCGTTCACAGCCGAGGAGACCGGCGTTCTCGTCAGGGCCGTAAAACACAGAGAAGTGACATTGGGGATGGAGAAACACACCCAGATTAGCTTCAGTTAAACAGGCGTATGATAATTTGGGTAAATGTGTAAGCTAAATGTATGCCTATTTTTTCACATCTTCATGGACACAACAATGATTTCCCTCGTGTGGAATATTTTTCCTTGTAATTATGTATGATTTTCTAAAAATGAAAACTGCTGTGTCTGTGTGTAGATGAGAGAAGCAAAGTGTGTGTGTGTTGTGCATATGCTACATTATAGCCAAGCATGCGCCCTCAAAATAGCCTCTGAATAACATGAGCAATGCGCCACTGACTTTACACTCGGTTTGCGCCGGAACACGCCTCCTCTTTTCGCTGATCCGCCCCCGGGAGCGCAAGTTCACTCCCTAGTTTACCGACGTGCGTCTGTGGAGGGAAAAGTCCGCTGTGCGTCGGGTGAGAAATAGGAATGACACATGCGTCGCTGTACAAAGTCAGTTGCTCTGGGTGCGAGATAGGGGCCTCTGTCTCCTTACTGATATTTCTGCTGTAATGATGTAATTATCTCAAGATGAAATAATTATAATAAATACAAATTAAATATTTTTAAATAATAATAAGATAAGTGTGTGTGCTCTGACCATTTCGTCTACAATGAAGGAGCTCCAGACGGGTGTGTGTGTGTGTGTGTGTGTGTGTGTGTGTGTGAGTGAGTGTGTGTTCTGACCGTTCTGTCCACAGTGAAGGAGCTCCAGACGGGTGTGTGTGTGAGTGAGTGTGTGTTCTGACCGTTCTGTCCATAGTGAAGGAGCTCCAGATGGGTGTGTGTGTGTGTGTGTGTGAGTGAGTGTGTGTTCTGACCGTTCTGTCCATAGTGAAGGAGCTCCAGCAGGTGTGTGTGTGTGTGTGAGTGAGTGTGTGTTCTGACCGTTCTGTCCACAGTGAAGGAGCTCCAGATGGGTGTGTGTGTGAGTGTGAGTGAGTGTGTGTTCTGACCGTTCTGTCCACAGTGAAGGAGCTCCAGACGGGCGTGTGTATGTGTATGCTCTGACCATTTCGTCTACAATGAAGGAGCTCCAGACGGGTGTGTGTGTGTGAGTGAGTGTGTCAGTGAGTGTGTGCTCTAACCGTTCTGTCCATAGTGAAGGAGCTCCAGATGGGTGTGTGTGTGTGTGAGTGTGTGTGAGTGAGTGTGTGTTCTGACTGTTCTGTTCACAGTGAAGGAGCTCCAGACGGGTGTGTGTGTGAGTGTGTGTGAGTGAGTGTGTGTTCTGACCGTTCTCTGTCCACAGTGAAGGAGCTCCAGACGGGCGTGTGTATGTGAGTGAGTGTGTCAGTGAGTGTGTGCTCTAACCGTTCTGTCCATAGTGAAGGAGCTCCAGATGGGTGTGTGTGTGTGTGAGTGTGTGTTCTGACCGTTCTGTCCACAGTGAAGGAGCTCCAGACGGGTGTGTGTGTGAGTGTGTGTGAGTGAGTGAGTGTGTGTTCTGACCGTTCTGTCCATAGTGAAGGAGCTCCAGACAGGTGTGTGTGTGAGTGTGTGTGAGTGAGTGTGTGTTCTGACCGTTCTGTCCACAGTGAAGGAGCTCCACACGGGTGTGTGTGTGCTGTAGGCCGTGATGAAGCCGTGTTGATTCAGGACACAGTATTCAGCATCAGACTGCAGGACTCGCGGACGGCCGAACAACATGTGCCGTCGCTCACTGTCTGCCACTGCACATATAATAATAATACACATATTTTATTATTTACGGTTTCTTAATTTCTTGGCTCTCAGTGATTAAACCATAAAGTTTTTACATTGTGGGAAAACAGCAGGACACCCATAAAGCTTATATTTTGTTATTCTCATTACAAATCCAGTAAGATGGTTCACTTTCATATGCAGGTCATGATCAGTTTATAGTCCCTGAATAAACATATCTGAAGTAACATGCGGTCAGTCACGCAGCTGTGCTCAAGTCTGTGACCGACACCGACCATCACTGGAGAATTCCTGCTGAACTTTATCACCTTTGAGTAATATTGACTTTCATATCTTAGCAACATGTTATCATACATCACTGTTATCTCAGCAGCGCTTCACAAACACCTCCACTCCATCTTACTCAGGAACTTCCTCATTTAAACTCAGTTTACCCTTTCAGCTGGAGATACACAGTCCACAAGAGAAGAAACATCAGGGGCACAGGTTAACTGTGGGGAACTGAAAACATGCAGCTCAAGTTCATTTGGATAAAAGCATTAGCCAAATGCATCAATCCATGGGAATCCAAATATATGACTTTGGTGTTTTGAGCATCATGATCTACTATTTAAAATACAGGGATGCCTATAATAATGGTCAGTAGTTTACTGTAATATGTGATGTTACTCCAGACAAAACACTGTTTTCATGGTATTCATTTCAGCTCATGTTGCTCAGCAAAAACAGGCAAAACATACTCGGTTACTAACGTAACCTTGGCTCCCGGAGATTCTCTTCATGAGTAATGGGTGTGTTTTGTCTCTTTTCTCTTTTGTCTCTGTGTTCCCCCTTCAAGAAACGAATCACTAAGTCGTTCCTGCCTATAGACTGGCTGGCCACAAGAGCATGGCTTGCTGCTATGGCCGCCACGCTGGGTCTTTATTTCGGGCTGTGCACCAGTCGGAGAAGACAGACCACTTACGGGCGTCTAGCAGACGGGGCTCTAGCCTCAGAGATAGTGCTTAATACCCTCGCGCGGAGGCCCATAGGCTTCTGTCGAGGGGCCAGACATGGACCAAATCGTGGCTGCCAAATTGTACCCTTCGCCTTGGAAAGAAGGTCCTTTCTCAGGGAAATTGGCCAGGGAGCTGCTGCCAGCAGTTGCATCAACTTAGGGAGCCATGACTTGCTACACCAAAGAGGGGCCATGTGTCCATAGTCACTCATTGGCCAGCGCGTCCCTGTTCTTCGAGAAGAATATTGAGCAGTAGTGGAGTTGTCTCCTGAGGCGAAGAGGTCGACCTTTGCCCTCCTGAAGATACTCCAGATCATGTGAACCGCCTGGGGATGGAGCATCCATTGCCCCACGACATCATGTCTGCCCCTTGGTTCTTCGGATGAGACGTTAAACCGAGGTCCTGACTCTCTGTGTGTGTCCTTTGGAAAAAGAGTAGGGGTGTAACCCCGGCATCCTGGCCAAATTTGCCCATTGGCCTCCGTCCATCATGGCCTCCTAATCATCCCCATATACTGATTGGCTTCTTCACCAGTAAGCTGGTGTGTGGTGGGCGTTCTGGCACAATATGGCTGCCATCGCATCATCCAGGTGGTGCTGCACATTGGTGGTGGTTGAGGAGATTCCCCCCTTCCATGTGTAACCCAGCTCCCAGTGAGTGAAGGTTGCGCTGTGCCCATAAGAGGAGCTATCTCACCAGTTTGTACAGAGGCCTCGATGTGAGTCCACCTTGATGGTTTATGCAGGACACCACAGCCATGTTGTCTGAGCAGACTAAGACATGGTGCCCTTTCAGGACTGGTAGGAAGTTTTTAAAGGCCAGAAAAACTCCCAGCACTTCCAGGCACTGTTTCTCCACGCTCGACTAGGAGTCGGTGTCGGCCTGCCCTCGCACAGAGCTCCCCAACCCATGCTGGAGGCATCTGACGAGACCACCGTCCTTCTGGAGACCAGCCCCAAGTGTCCGGCCTGGTGCAGACAAGGGTCCTTCCCAGGGGCCAGGGTCATGACACAGCCGGGGTCCACCTTGACATGAAGGAACCTGGGGTTTTAGCCAATACTGGAGCTGTAGAGACAGTTCTGCCGGCTTACAGCGAGCAAGGCTTCTACAGACGCTACTTCCTCCTTCCGGAGAAGGACGGATTATCAGGCCCATCCTCGGTCTCAGGCAACCGCACTTTGATGAAACTGCTGTTCAAGATTGAAACAAATCCTCCTGCAAGTTTGCCTGAGGGATTGGCTCTTCTCAGTGGAAAGGAAGACTAGGGTTGGGTATGCTTTGAATTTTAACGATTCCGATTCCTGTTTCCATTCTGCTTTTCGATTCCGATTCTTATCGATTCCTAATTTAAATTCCAATAAGGCAACAAAAAACAAACAAAAAAACTTGGATATCATTCACATTTAGTCTTATTGCAAAACATTTAATTGCAGCTGAATTTCATGAACAGAAATCAACAGGCTGAAGAACACTTACACAAGGAACGTTTGCTTGTGGTTTATAAACACCATAGAAGAACAACTAGCCTGACTAATATAAACGTAAAGCATTCTAGACCTCTACCAACAGAACTAGAAAAGGCTATGTTTTATGAGGAACTTAGTACAAACCAAATTTCACTGTTTTATTGCAAATTTGTAAACAGTTCTGAGGAATCATCTGATTCCAAGAGAATTGCTTTGGGTGTAGATTTGCAATATGACCTTCCAGATTCAGAATGGAGCCAGATATGTGCCAAAGCCCAGAATCTGTCAATTAACACTAGATTTAAGCTGATCCAATACAACTGGGTAATGCGTACATATGTCACCCCTGAAAAGTTAAACAGGTTTAACACGGAAATCCCAGACATCTGTTTTAAATGCCAAAAACATAAGGGAACATTCTTCCATTGTATCTGGGAATGTGAGTTGATCAAGACATTCTGGCAAAAAGTGACAGCACTAATTTCTTCAATTATTTCAAAACCAATTCCAATGACCCCTGAAATATGTGCTTTGGGTTTAATTCCTGTAAGTCTACCATTATCAGGTTATCACACTAAAATGATTGACATTTGTCTAGTTCTTGCAAGACGTTTAGTAGCATTTTACTGGAAGAACATAGAAGGTCCATCCATTGATCATTGGTTAAAAGATCTGTCACACTGCATTGCATTGGAAAGAATATCCTACAGTATAAAGGGCAAACTAAAAGATTACCATAAAATATGGGATCTTTTATACATTTTCTGGAAAATAACCAAATATCGATACAGGCAATATTAGATACCTCTCACTCCACTGATTGATATGTGTATATATGATGTGCTTATGTATATGAAAATATGTGGACATGTCTGTCTTAGCCTTTGTGTAATAACTTCTAACCCTGTGTAACTGATTTTTTGGATGCTGAGGGCGGGGGTGGGAAGATGTATGAAATATATAAAAATGTTTTGTTTTTTGGAAATGTTCTTGTTATGCTCCATGTTTTTCAATAAAAATATGTAAATAAACGTAAAGCATTACTAAAGACAATAAACACTCAGTAATTAAAAAAGAACAAATAAAAAATTAGCAATGGCAACAAATAGATAAAACTGAATAAAGATATGATTGAAATATACAGTGTTTTAAGATTTTCAGGTACATCATAAATTCAGGTTCAGAAACTGTGATCAAATGTAAAATAACACTGCACTTTATAAATAAAATATACATTACAAATATAGTTAAAAACGTTATTCAGTGAAGAACTAGTGAATTTTCTCTGTCTTTCGTTGTTTGATTAATGTAATTATAGAGACGACTTTCAGTTCAGTTCTCATGACTCATCTCTCGCTTCAGTGCTTTGAAGTCATTCTGAAATGCTCAGGAAGGAATCGATAAAAGGGAATCGAAATCCTAAGGATGACTAATAAGTTCATATCCAGATAGATATTTCTGAGATCTGCGTTCGAGGATGTGGCTTGCCATTATTCCGGAGAAAAACGAGTTTTCCCAAAAGCATCCACTAACACGCGCTATGAGTGAAATGTATGGATAGGGAAGTATCTCTACACTTCTGCTTTGCTGCGCCACAGTCTCCAGACGTGTGTGTGTGTGTGTGTGTGTGTGTGTGTGTGTGTGTGTGTGTGTGTGTGTGTGTGTGTGTGTGTGAGAGAGAGTGAAAGCGCTGAGTCACAGACACACAACTGAACTCACCTTCAGCCTCAGAGAGATTCAAGCGCATGTTGATGTCACTTCCACTCTGAAACACAGACAGTGTTACGGACACACCGGATAACTAATGCAACTAATGAACCCTTATTGTCTGGTGTTGCCATTCTCATGTCTAAATAGATTTAAATACAATGTTTGTGTGTACTAGTTCAGTGCAGCTCAGTGTGTGTGTGTGTGTGTACCAGAGCAGTGCAGCTACAGCCCAGTGTGTGTGTGGGCTCCAGGCTGCGGATCGGACACTGCCTCGGGCCGCTCTGCTCGCGCGGGGGGGCAGGGCTGTGGAAGGGGGCGCGCAGCAGGTGATTCAGGCTCCCGTGGGTCCCGTTATTATGGGATGGGGAGATCTCCAGCACGTCTGAGGAGAGAGGAGCACATCCAGGGACGGCTAGAGGACCAGCACTTCTGCTCAAGGTACATGTGCTCTATAAATAAAGACCTGACGCGTGTTCTCGTACCACACATGAGGTTGTACAGCTCGATGTTGGAAAACGGATCCACTTCCGTCTGAAAGAGGAATTTAGGTCCAAAACTGAGAAACGCGGCCTGAGGGAGACAGAGTCGACAGCGTGAGCTGGAATACACCACAGTTACAGTCATGTGTCATTTACTGTGAAAGCTGACAACTATCTGAGAAAAAGTTGTGCATTTAGACTACATTACAGCATCACACTCACAGATACACACACACACACACACACACACACACACACACACACACACACACACACACACACACACACACACACACAGGTGTTTCAGATACAGCTTGATCTGCTGCTGAGGACGCTTACACTGCAACACACACACACACACACACACACCTGCATGCTGTAGATGTCATTATCATATCCATGATTTCCTCCGGAGCAGAATGTGAGAGACCCTGGAGACCTGCAGTAACACACACACATACAAAAGTTTGGAATAATTATGTTTTTAAAACTGTTTTGAAAGAGTCTCCTCACACACACACACACACACACACACACACACAGACACACACCAAGGCTGCGTTCACTGTTTTTACTGTATTTCTGCTCAGTGTAAATCATCAGTTCTCCATCATTACTCCAGTCTCCAGAGTCACATGACCCTCAGAAATCACTCTAATATGAGGATCAACAAACACGGATGATTATTATCAGTGTTAAACACAGGTCATATTTCTGTGGAAACTGTGATGCATTTTATTTTTCAGGATTCTTTGATGAACTGAAAGGTCATTTTATCTGAGAACAGAATCTTTTGTCACATAAGAGTGTGTGCTGCACGTGTGATGAGTGTGTAGTGTGTGTGTAGTGCTGTACCTCTCGAAGAGCCAGCGCGGGCTCACCAACACACTCACGTCCTCGATGCGCCGGTTATTGGCGTAGTGGAAGCGCTTGGGCAACAGGTGTTTCAGATACGGCTTGATCTGCTGCTGAGGACGCTTACACTGCAACACACACACACACACACACACACACACAGGTGTTTCAGATACGGCTTGATCTGCTGCTGAGCACGCTTACACTGCAACACACACACACACACACACACACACACACACACACACACACAGGTGTTTCAGATACGGCTTGATCTGCTGCTGAGGACGCTTACACTGCAACACACACACACACACACACACACACACACACACACACACACACAGGTGTTTCAGATACGGCTTGATCTGCTGCTGAGGACGCTTACACTGCAACACACACACACACACACACACACACACACACACACACACACACAGGTGTTTCAGATACGGCTTGATCTGCTGCTGAGGACGCTTACACTGCAACACACACACACACACACACACACACACACACACACACACACACACACACACACAGGTGTTTCAGATACGGCTTGATCTGCTGCTGAGGACGCTTACACTGCAACACACACACACACACACACACACACACACACACACACACACACACACACACAGGTGTTTCAGATACGGCTTGATCTGCTGCTGAGGACGCTTACACTGCAACACACACACACACACACACACACACACACACACACACACACACACAGGTGTTTCAGATACGGCTTGATCTGCTGCTGAGGACGCTTACACTGCAACACACACACACACACACACACACACACACACACACACACAGGTGTTTCAGATACGGCTTGATCTGCTGCTGAGGACGCTTACACTGCAACACACACACACACACACACACACACACACACACACACACACACACACAGGTGTTTCAGATACGGCTTGATCTGCTGCTGAGGACGCTTACACTGCAACACACACACACACACACACACACACACACACACACACACACACACACACACAGGTGTTTCAGATACGGCTTGATCTGCTGCTGAGGACGCTTACACTGCAACACACACACACACACACACACACACACACACACACAGGTGTTTCAGATACGGCTTGATCTGCTGCTGAGGACGCTTAAACTGCAACACACACACACACACACACACACACACACACACACACAGGTGTTTCAGATACGGCTTGATCTGCTGCTGAGGACGCTTACACTGCAACACACACACACACACACACACACACACACACACACAGGTGTTTCAGATACGGCTTGATCTGCTGCTGAGGACGCTTACACTGCAACACACACACACACACACACACACACACACACAGGTGTTTCAGATACGGCTTGATCTGCTGCTGAGGACGCTTACACTGCAACACACACACACACACACACACACACACACACACACACACACACACGTCTGCAGATTCACTCTACAAAACACATGTTTGAGTGTAATGTTGTTGTCATCACACACACGCTGAAACATGTTCATCCTCCAGCTGTGTGCAGAATTCTACAGTGTGTAAAGCACACACACTCACACACCCATCTACAGATTCAGCACGCTACAAAACACAGATGTTTGAGTGTGTTGTCATCACACACAGAATAAAACACACAGATGTTTGAGTGCGTGTTGTTGTCATCACACACACGCTGAAACATGTTCATCCTCCAGCTGTGCGCAGAATTCTACAGTGTGTAAAGCACACACACTCACAAACACATCATCAACACACACTCACACACCCATCTGCAGATTCAGCACGCTACAAAACACATGTTTGAGTGCGTGTTGTTGTCATCACACACAGAATTATACACACAGATGTTTGAGTGCGTGTTGTTGTCATCACACACACGCTGAAACATGTTCATCCTCCAGCTGTGCGCAGAATTCTACAGTGTGTAAAGCAAATCTGTCTTTACGTGTATTTGTGAAAACTAATTATTTTTAATGATAAAGAATAAACATGTGGGGTAATAACTGCTAATCTGCTTTTAAACAATCTGTGTGTATAAATCGCTAAATAAATAATCTTGACTCAAACTAATTAAATTTAAAATCATTGAAAATGCAGATAGCAGTGTTTCTGTCTGAGGCGATAACTGTACGAACATGAGGACATTAATCTGAGTTATTAAAACACAGCAGGAAATATGCAGACACTTACCGACATGTTCGCCACGAGCGCAGCCGCATCCACTGTCAAACACACACACACACACACACACACACACACACACACACACACACACACACACACACACACACACACACACACACACACACACACACACACACACACACACACACACAGAGAACACTGTCAAAAGTATATTTTTAGGTTGTAAATAATGCAAATATTATATGAGTAAGTTTTACAAGAAAACATCAGTCATCGATCTCTGGATTAACTGAATGTGTCACTCTCCGTTTATTTGTAAGTAATGGTGAGATTTACTAGTAAACTCTGAGAGCTTGTTCAGTGTGGACGGCTGTTCTAGAGTCAGCACGAAGTTTGTAAACATCCTCATCGCTACAGTATTACAGTATTTGCCTTTGGTGTGAACGGGCCTCAAATCTGGATTCATACACACAAACTTGACAAAGTGCAAAATACACTTTAAAAATGATTTATCAAAGTTCTGAACTGTGTGTCTGACTTACAGGTGTGTGTCTGACTTACAGGTGTGTGTCTGACTTACAGGTGTGTGTGTGTGTGTGTGTGTGTGTGTGTGTGTGTGTGTGTGTGTGTGTGTGTGTGTGTGTGTGTGTGTGACTTACAGGTGTGTGTGTGTGTGTGTGTGTGTGTGTGTCTGACTGACTTACAGGTGTGTGTTTGACTTACAGGTGTGTGTCTGACTTACAGGTGTATGTCTGACTTACAGGTGTGTGTGTGTGTGTGTGTGTGTGTGTGTGTGTGTCTGACTTACAGGTGTGTGTCTGACTTACAGGTGTGTGTCTGACTTACAGGTGTGTGTGTGTGTGTGTGTGTGTGTGTGTGTGTGTGTGTGTGTGTGTGTCTGACTTACAGGTGTGTGTGTGTGTGTGTGTGTGTGTGTGTGTCTGACTTACAGGTGTGTGTTTGACTTACAGGTGTGTGTCTGACTTACAGGTGTGTCTTTGACTTACAGGTGTGTGTGTGTGTGTGTGTGTGTGTGTGTGTGTGTGTGTGTGTCTGACTTACAGGTGTGTGTTTGACTTACAGGTGTGTGTGTGTGTGTGTGTGTGTGTGTGTGTGTGTGTGTGTGTGTGTGTGTGTGTCTGACTTACAGGTGTGTGTTTGACTTACAGGAGTGTGTGTGTCTGACTTACAGGTGTGTGTTTGACTTACAGGAGTGTGTGTGTGTGTGTGTGTGTGTGTGTGTGTGTCTGACTTACAGGTGTGTGTTTGACTTACAGGAGTGTGTGTGTCTGACTTACAGGTGTGTGTTTGACTTACAGGAGTGTGTGTGTGTGTGTGTGTGTGTGTGTGTGTGTGTGTGTGTGTGTGTGTGTGTCTGACTTACAGGTGTGAGTTTGACTTACAGGTGTGTGTCTGACTTACAGGTGTGTGTGTGTGTCTGACTTACAGGAGTGTGTGTGTTTGACTTACAGGAGTGTGTGTGTCTGACTTACAGGTGTGTGTTTGACTTACAGGTGTGTGTCTGACTTACAGGTGTGTGTTTGACTTAAAGGTGTGTGTGTGTGTGTGTGTGTGTGTGTGTGTGTGTGTGTGTGTGTGTGTGTCTGACTTACAGGTGTGTGTTTGACTTGCAGGTGTGTGTATGACTTACAGGTGTGTGTTTGACTTAAAGGTGTGTGTGTGTGTGTGTGTGTGTGTGTGTGTGTGTGTGTCTGACTTACAGGTGTGCGTTTGACTTACAGGTGTGTGTGTGTGTGTGTGTGTGTGTGTGTGTGTCTGACTTGTGTGTGTGTGTCTGACTTACAGGAGTGTGTGTGTCTGACTTACAGGAGTGTGTGTGTCTGACTTACAGGTGTGTGTTTGACTTACAGGAGTGTGTGTGTCTGACTTACAGGAGTGTGTGTGTCTGACTTACAGGAGTGTGTGTGTCTGACTTACAGGTGTGTGTTTGACTTACAGGAGTGTGTGTGTCTGACTTACAGGAGTGTGTGTGTCTGACTTACAGGTGTGTGTTTGACTTACAGGAGTGTGTGTGTCTGACTTACAGGAGTGTGTGTGTGTCTGACTTACAGGTGTGTGTCTGACTTACAGGTGTGTGTGTGTCTGACTTACAGGAGTGTGTGTGTCTGACTTACAGGTGTGTGTTTGACTTACAGGTGTGTGTCTGACTTACAGGAGTGTGTGTGTCTGACTTACAGGAGTGTGTGTGCCTGACTTACAGGTGTGTGTTTGACTTACAGGAGTGTGTGTGTCTGACTTACAGGTGTGTGTCTGACTTACAGGTGTGTGTGTGTGTCTGACTTACAGGAGTGTGTGTGTCTGACTTACAGGTGTGTGTCTGACTTATAGGAGTGTGTGTGTCTGACTTACAGGTGTGTGTTTGACTTACAGGAGTGTGTGTGTGTGTGTGTGTGTGTGTGTGTGTGTGTGTGTGTGTGTGTGTGTGTGTGTGTCTGACTTACAGGTGTGTGTTTGACTTACAGGAGTGTGTGTGTCTGACTTACAGGTGTGTGTTTGACTTACAGGAGTGTGTGTGTGTGTGTGTGTGTGTGTGTGTGTGTGTGTGTGTGTGTGTGTGTGTGTGTGTGTGTGTGTGTCTGACTTACAGGTGTGAGTTTGACTTACAGGTGTGTGTCTGACTTACAGGTGTGTGTGTGTGTGTCTGACTTACAGGAGTGTGTGTGTTTGACTTACAGGAGTGTGTGTGTCTGACTTACAGGTGTGTGTTTGACTTACAGGTGTGTGTCTGACTTACAGGTGTGTGTTTGACTTAAAGGTGTGTGTGTGTGTGTGTGTGTGTGTGTCTGACTTACAGGTGTGTGTTTGACTTGCAGGTGTGTGTATGACTTACAGGTGTGTGTTTGACTTAAAGGTGTGTGTGTGTGTGTGTGTGTGTGTGTGTGTGTGTCTGACTTACAGGTGTGCGTTTGACTTACAGGTGTGTGTGTGTGTGTGTGTGTGTGTGTGTGTGTGTGTCTGACTTGTGTGTGTGTGTCTGACTTACAGGAGTGTGTGTGTCTGACTTACAGGAGTGTGTGTGTCTGACTTACAGGTGTGTGTTTGACTTACAGGAGTGTGTGTGTCTGACTTACAGGAGTGTGTGTGTCTGACTTACAGGAGTGTGTGTGTCTGACTTACAGGTGTGTGTTTGACTTACAGGAGTGTGTGTGTCTGACTTACAGGAGTGTGTGTGTCTGACTTACAGGTGTGTGTTTGACTTACAGGAGTGTGTGTGTCTGACTTACAGGAGTGTGTGTGTGTCTGACTTACAGGTGTGTGTCTGACTTACAGGTGTGTGTGTGTCTGACTTACAGGAGTGTGTGTGTCTGACTTACAGGTGTGTGTTTGACTTACAGGTGTGTGTCTGACTTACAGGAGTGTGTGTGTCTGACTTACAGGAGTGTGTGTGCCTGACTTACAGGTGTGTGTTTGACTTACAGGAGTGTGTGTGTCTGACTTACAGGTGTGTGTCTGACTTACAGGTGTGTGTGTGTGTCTGACTTACAGGAGTGTGTGTGTCTGACTTACAGGTGTGTGTGTGTCTGACTTATAGGAGTGTGTGTGTCTGACTTACAGGTGTGTGTCTGACTTACAGGTGTGTGTTTGACTTACAGGAGTGTGTGTGTCTGACTAACAGGTGTGTGTCTGACTTACAGGTGTGTGTTTGACTTACAGGAGTGTGTGTGTCTGACTTACAGGTGTGTGTGTGTCTGACTTATAGGAGTGTGTGTGTCTGACTTACAGGTGTGTGTCTGACTTACAGGTGTGTGTTTGACTTACAGGTGTGTGTGTGTGTGTGTGTGTGTGTGTGTGTCTGACTTACAGGTGTGTGTTTGACTTATAGGTGTGTGTGTGTGTGTGTGTGTGTGTGTGTGTGTGTGTGTGTGTCTGACTTACAGGTGTGTGTTTGACTTACAGGTGTGTGTCTGACTTACAGGAGTGTGTGTGTGTCTGACTTACAGGAGTGTGTGTGTCTGACTTACAGGTGTGTGTTTGACTTACAGGAGTGTGTGTGTCTGACTAACAGGTGTGTGTCTGACTTACAGGAGTGTGTGTGTCTGACTTACAGGTGTGTGTTTGACTTACAGGAGTGTGTTTGTCTGACTTACAGGTGTGTGTGTGTCTGACTTATAGGAGTGTGTGTGTCTGACTTACAGGTGTGTGTTTGACTTACAGGAGTGTGTGTGTCTGACTTACAGGTGTGTGTGTATCTGACTTACAGGTGTGTGTGTATCTGACTTACAGGTGTGTGTCTGATTTACAGGTGTGTGTGTGTCTGACTTACAGGTGTGTGTGTGTCTGACTTATAGGAGTGTGTGTGTCTGACTTACAGGTGTGTGTTTGACTTACAGGAGTGTGTGTGTCTGACTTACAGGTGTGTGTGTATCTGACTTACAGGTGTGTGTGTATCTGACTTACAGGTGTGTGTCTGATTTACAGGTGTGTGTGTGTCTGACTTACAGGTGTGTGTGTGTCTGACTTATAGGAGTGTGTGTGTCTGACTTACAGGTGTGTGTTTGACTTACAGGAGTGTGTGTGTCTGACTTACAGGTGTGTGTGTATCTGACTTACAGGTGTGTGTGTATCTGACTTACAGGTGTGTGTCTGATTTACAGGTGTGTGTGTGTCTGACTTACAGGTGTGTGTGTGTCTGACTTATAGGAGTGTGTGTGTCTGACTTACAGGTGTGTGTTTGACTTACAGGAGTGTGTGTGTCTGACTTACAGGTGTGTGTGTATCTGACTTACAGGTGTGTGTGTATCTGACTTACAGGTGTGTGTCTGATTTACAGGTGTGTGTGTGTCTGACTTACAGGTGTGTGTTTTGTCTTTGGCTCTGATTCGTCCAAATGGACCCTCACTGACAAACAGATGATCAACATCACCCACAAAATCCTGAAGAGCTTCTTTACGCTCACAGCTGGTCTCCTCCATACCTGCAAAAACACACACACACACACACACACACACACACACACACACACACACACACACACACACACATCACATTTGCACATGATGGAGAGTTTCTCCACGGTTAAGCGTGTGTGTGTGTGTGTGTGTGTGTGTGTGTGTGTTACCGTGATCTGCGACGATGATGATATTGACGCACTGATGAAGGTTGAGTTGTTTGAGGCCGTTCATCAGCTGACCGATGACTCTGTCCACACCCTGCAGAGCCATGATCAGCTACACACACACACACACACGCACGCATTAATGTTTTTATATCAACATATCATCTGTTGCTACTGACCTTCATATATCAGACACATCAGTGTGTGTGTGTGTGTGTGTGTAACTGCTTAACACTTGTATTATGTTAAAAGTCGATCACTGATGATCATTCAATTTCAGATCATTGACCCTGTTCTATGAAGGTAATATGATGCCATAAAGAATCGCATGTGCAAGAGAAGATTTGTAAAGGTGTAAATCGCCTTAAAAAGTGTAAGAACAAAATATTTGCAGCATTTCACTGTTATTGGTGAGTGTAATTCATGTGTTGTGAAACTGCAGCTTCATGCTAACGCAAATAAACATGATCTGTGTTCCTCTGACTTCCATTTCTCCGTGCTTACACTTTTGGCACCAGAGTCTTGTTGTGTTCATGAGGCAAAACAGTTCCCGGAATAACCCGATTTGTACAGTTGCGTCTTCCTTCACGATTCTCTCTCTCACTGAGTTCTGCGAGCGAAGAGGAGGGCGGGTCCAGCTTCATCATGTAGCCAATCAGAGAGCTTCTCGCTGATTCTGGATTTACTCTTATCTGATTGGTTCAACAAACATGCCAGTCACCAGAACACATCTTTATCTTCATTTGGCTCAGAAACGTTCTCGTTGCCGAAATGGAACTTTTAATGCACACACACACTCACCTAAAGGATTATTAGGAACACCATACTAATACTGTGTTTGACCCCCTTTCGCCTTCAGAACTGCCTTAATTCTACGTGGCATTGATTCAACAAGGTGCTGAAAGCATTCTTTAGAAATGTTGGACCATATTGTTTTAGTACAGTGAACTCATTGTCACGTTCAAGAAACCAATTTGAAATGATTCGAGCTTTGTGACATGGTGCATTATCCTGCTGGAAGTAGCCATCAGTGGATGGGTACATGGTGGTCATAAAGGGATGGACATGGTCAGAAACAATGCTCAGGTAGGCCGTGGCATTTAAACGATGCCCAATTGGCACTAAGGGGCCTAAAGTGTGCCAAGAAAACATCCCCCACACCATTACACCACCACCACCAGCCTGCACAGTGGTAACAAGGCATGATGGATCCATGTTCTCATTCTGTTTACGCCAAATTCTGACTCGACCATCTGAATGTCTCAACAGAAATCGAGACTCATCAGACCAGGCAACATTTTTCCAGTCTTCAACTGTCCAATTTTGGTGAGCTCGTGCAAATTGTAGCCTCTTTTTCCTATTTGTAGTGGAGATGAGTGGTACCCGGTGGGGTCTTCTGCTGTTGTAGCCCATCCGCCTCAAGGTTGTGCGTGTTGTGGCTTCACAAATGCTTTGCTGCATACCTCGGTTGTAACGAGTGGTTATTTCAGTCAAAGTTGCTCTTCTATCAGCTTGAATCAGTCGGCCCATTCTCCTCTGACCTCTAGCATCAAAAGGCATTTTCGCCCACAGGACTGCCGCATACTGGATGTTTTTCCCTTTTCACACCATTCTTTGTAAACCCTAGAAATGGTTGTGCGTGAAAATCCCAGTAACTGAGCAGATTGTGAAATACTCAGACCGGCCCGTCTGGCACCAACAACCATGCCACCCTCAAAATTGCTTAAATCACCTTTCTTTCCCATTCTGACATTCAGTTTGGAGTTCAGGAGATTGTCTTGACCAGGACCACACCCCTAAATGCATTGAAGCAACTGCCATGTGATTGGTTGATTAGATAATTGCATTAATGAGAAATTGAACAGGTGTTCCTAATAATCCTTTAGGTGAGTGTACATAATAAATAAATAAATAAATAAATAAAATAGTTATCAAAAATAAATCACACATAGTTGTGTACTTGATGATGGAGACCCATCTGATCCCCTCACAGATAAAAACGGATGAAGCAAGGCTGCTAGGTTAATACTCGCCGCGTCTGCACGACAAAAGGTGCGGACAGATGCTCATGTGACGTGTGTCTGCTCACCCAGACCCAGACTAACCTAACCCTAACCTCGAGGACAGGACAGATGCGCATGTGACGTGTGTCTGCTCACCCAGACCCAGACTAACCTAACCCTAACCTCGAGGACAGGACAGATGCGCATGTGACGTGTGTCTGCTCACCCAGACCAAGACTAGCCTAACCCTAACCTCGATGACAGGACAGATGCGCATGTGACGTGTGTCTGCTCACCCAGACCCAGACTAACCTAACCCTAACCTCGAGGACAGGACAGATGCGCATGTGACGTGTGTCTGCTCACCCAGACCCAGACTAACCTAACCCTAACCTCGAGGACAGGACAGATGCGCATGTGACGTGTGTCTGCTCACCCAGACCCAGACTAACCTAACCCTAACCTCGAGGACAGGACAGATGCTAATGTGATGTGTGTCTGTTCACCTAGACCCAGACTAACCTAACCCTAACCTCGAGGACAGGACAGATGCGCATGTGACGTGTGTCTGCTCACCCAGACCCAGACTAACCTAATCCTAACCTCGAGGACAGGACAGATGCGCATGTGACGTGTGTCTGCTCACCCAGACCCAGACTAACCTAACCCTAACCTCGAGGACAGGACAGATGCGCATGTGACGTGTGTCTGCTCACCCAGACCAAGACTAGCCTAACCCTAACCTCGAGGACAGGACAGATGCTCACGTGAAGTGTGTCTGCTCACCCAGACCCAGACTAACCTAACCCTAACCTCGAGGACAGGACA